>NC_026158.1:4288375-4342770 GCF_000512975.1 Sesamum indicum
TGATGGTGCTGAAATTTTTGTTTTCTTGTAAATGCTTTATTTGCAACTTTGAAGTGATTCAGTTCAGTTGAAGCAAAAGCAATGCAGTTGTTATAGAGCAGGAAGGTATCGGTATTGGTACTGAGATCGTTAGGTGTTTGCAATTTGATTTTTCCGACTTTTGTTTAAATGGGGTCAGAATGGTATCTTCTTTTTCACATGATGAATGAATGCGTAGATACCGTGCTGCTTCTACCGGCAATTCAAATGTTTCCTTGCTCAGCCTCTCTTTTGTGAAAAAAGATTTTATCATCTTTAAAGTACATTTGGCTTATTGGTTTATGGATGGTCCGCCAGGTGCTAAGAGATGCAACAGATGAATTGCCTTCAAACAAAATGGGATGCTAAAAAAAAAGTTAAACCTACTATAATTTCTGTTTTTTCCCTCCACGTGTCCAGTGGTTTCGAGCATAATAGCTCATATAAATTCGACAATGATTCAGGCATTTAAAGAGTTACGTTCTGTTTGGAGAAACAGTTTGTACTTGCAACCTAATTTTTCTTTCCCTTTTGGTTATTTCAAAGGTTGGAGAAATGGAGGCTATTCTGCAAGCACACAATTGTGCAGTGCCTGCACGCGAGATACTCGAGGCTCTTGCTCAGAGGTTTAGGTAAGCAGATACAATGTTCCTGAAAATTCAATTAGTTCAGTCTTTACCAATCTCGTAATTAACTGAGATGTGAGTGATATCTGTTGATAGTTCCTCTGCTGAACGAGCCGGAAAGGTGGAAGTTTCAGTGAAACAAGTAATAGACTTTTCCCTTGTACACATGCTTCTAATATCTATTAGAAGCCGTCAATAACTTCAATTATATGCTACAGGTTTGGAACTGGTTTCAGAATAGGCGATATGCACTTAGAGCGAAAGCAGCTAGGGCTTCTGTTCCTGGGCAGGTGAACATGATGCCGGTGCCTCGAGATGAGCAAGCTGTAAAAAGTGTACCACAGGTTCCTCAATCTCAAGGCCCTCAACCACCGGTTACTCAACCACAGGTTCCTCAACCACAGGTTCCTCAACCACAGATTCCTCAACCTCAGGCTCCTCATCCTCAGGCTCCTCAAGCACAGCCTGCTCCTTCATGTAATATCAAATCATCTGATGTTAAAGATATTAAATTATTTCCTTTCCTGCTATTTACCGCTTCATCATTTCATTATTCTCCTTTTACCTGGTTTTAACTTTCATCATGTTTTCATCCAGCTTCAGTGAGAAGTATTCCTCAAGCCCCTCATCCTCTTCCTGCTCCATCAGGTAAGCTGCCAAAATGCTGAAAATGCTCTCCTCTGCTTCTCAACCTTTTGATATGGAGACTATTTGCATGTCTATCGTCATTATGAGAGCACATAGTTGCTTCTTATCTCCTCCCTTCTCCATCTTCCATATCTTTGTACATTCTCATTCTTGGCTTGCATCGGAGCTTTTAGCGAGTGCGTCCAGTGTTAACTTCATTCCCGAATTGGGTAAACTAAAATGTGAAAAAAGTATCTACTCTTCTTTTTTGTCCCATTTATCAGTGTGTACTGCACAAGATCTTTGAAAATTTTCATTGTTTATTTATTCTTTTCACCCTTTGTGCCTCTTACCTTATCAACATTTTTCAGCCTTTATTTATTTCCAAAACCGAATACAAATAGTCCCTGTAGAACAGAATGACAGCTAATGTGTTGTTGCTATTAACTGTTGTCATCAAAGATTTCCACTTTTGCACTTATGCTTTCTGCGCACTTAAGTGCCTAATCCAGAGATATATCAGGATGTTTGGATGGTCTAGTAAATATTACAAGCAGTGCAATTATCTTGATAGTAAACATTCTACATGCTGCTCTCTTTCTTGTACTTTACTGGCTTTCTGACTCACCTGCCTGTACCACTTTGTCTCTCTATTTTCTTCTTTTGGACACTGATCCTCAAGGACGTCTAAACTATCTATGTTTTCATAATATCATCACGGATTAATTATACTTACTTATTTCTTATCAGCTGCACAAAATGCAGGCAGGAATGGTTCAGAGAATACTCAGATGGAGTTTGAAGCCAAATCTGCCAGGGATGGTGCATGGTTAGACATTGCTTTAATTTTTGGTTGAAATGTTTCATTTGCTTATAAGATATACCTGCTGCTTCCCCTTAGCAGTAAAGCATAAAGGATTTCTCACTATTTCAGGTACGATGTTGCATCTTTTCTGTCACATAGATCATTAGAGACTGGAGATCCGGTAATTTCTTGAAGCTTATCACCCTTTTTGATTTCTTAGAAGGAAGGTTTTCTGCTTGTTTGATTGCTTGGTCATCCTTGATTATCAATGGTTACGTCTGCTTGTTTGATTTCTTTTGATTTTCTGAATTTTCGATGGTCTCCGGCGGGTCTATGTGCAATGTAGATGAGATTTGTCACTGTGATTGCCCTTGGTGCAGAAGTACTTTATGGTCTTTTTGATGTCTGGATGTTCTTCCATTAGGGTGATTGGTCAGCATCTCGATCTTTTTCTTTCCGATGTTACTGTCTTATTAATCCCACTGTCCAATCTTTTCGTGATGAACTGTAGTGAGATTCATTTGCTACTAAACCTTGTGTTTTAGTAGTCGGCACCTACATGGATAAACCCATAGTACTTTCTGCATTTAGTGTCAATCAAGCCAGCTGGCTGTATCCTTGTGTTCGCACTTGGCTTGAACTAGACGAGCTTTCTTCTCAATACTTGAATTTGGAAGAGTACTGATGCTTACTTTGAAACAAAACGAGATCTTTAAGCTTGGGGAGATTTATTTATAGCGGTTTGCGAATTCAAGGATCTTGTGTCAGGTAAAAAGACCATAGAATAAAGTATAAGATTCTCTCAAATATCTGAATAATTGAAGCATGAGTTCCATATGTTTTGTTCATTAGAAATTTTTTACGGTTTACTTGTATAGTTCATATTCCTTCTAGGATTCAGTTTGAGGTGAGGCCTAACCAAACCTGGCCACCCTTTTGTTGACACGGGGGCAAACTTAGATTCAGGCCTTGACCATTGGCTTAAGCTCGATTTGGTTTGAATTGTTAGTAAACTCGGTTTCATCATAATTGAGTATGATGGAGCTTAAACATGGTTCAAGTACATAGATAGTCTTGTCATTATTTGCTTATCATGATGCATTATGTTGCCACGTCAGGAAGCTCTGGTTCGTTTTGCTGGTTTTGGACCAGAAGAGGACGAATGGGTCAACATTCGCAGGCATGTGAGACAACGATCACTCCCATGTGAATCATCAGAGTGTGTGGCTGTTCTCCCTGGAGATTTGATACTTTGCTTTCAGGTGCATCAAATAGATATTTGGAAAAATTGCTGTTGGGAGTTTATGGAAATTTACTTTGCTAGATCTGTGAGATTATCTTCTTAATATCTTTTCTTTTTAGGAAGGTAAAGAACAAGCCCTATACTTTGATGCACATGTTCTTGATGCACAAAGGCGGAGGCATGATGTAAGAGGCTGTCGTTGTAGGTTTCTGGTGCGATATGATCACGATCAATCCGAGGTAATCTGTGCACTCTTAAGATGAATAGGCAGGTTTTCTTGATTGCTGTTGGAAATATACTTTGGGGTTATTTATTTAACTCCAAGTCTGCAGAACATCATTCGAACTTTCAGATTCTGATTTGACACATTTTTTCATTGACTATACCTCCACATTCCGCTTCTCTTCTCTAGGAAATAGTTCCGCTCAGGAAGATTTGCCGTCGGCCTGAAACAGATTATAGGTTGCAGCAACTTCATGCTATGTCGGCAAATATGAATCCACAGAAAATGGGGATAGACCCTCAAGTAGGGAATAATGTTTTGAAGGTCGATGCCACTGGTGGAGCAACACAAAAGCAGCCCAAGCCTGAGGAGCGCATAGATACTAGATCAATGACAAATCCAGCTATTCTTACCAATGTTCCTGCAGCCTCTGAATCTAAATTACTAACATCTAAGATTTCTGATGCTGGAAATTCACCCGCTGTTGGAAACTCAAATTCTTGACATGCTACTATGGTAAATGACTGGTACTGATGGGTGAAGTCCAAGTATACAGCAAGGGTAGATGGGGAAACATTTCATGTTAACAATTTAGTTTGAACTATAACTGTTGTTTGTATTATGCTCTTAAAATAGTTCGAGTTCCTGCAACTATAGTCAATGGAGTTTACGTCATAACCCATTGGCATGTGAATGATTAGTCAGATAATCTCTTCTGCTAGGTCTTTGGAAGTTATCTGCTCTTTATGTGAATACCTTTATCAACTTTGCTAAGAAATTCTATGTATTTTTCGTGGTGAAGTCTTCTCTAGATGTCGGGCCAATACAAGCATGCACCAAGCAAAATATTGGTTTCTAAGCTACTTGAGTGTCCAATTCAGATATACGTGGGTTTTGGTGCTTGAAGTTTGTGCAGAGGGCAGTAACTTATGAGATGCTACATTGGGTTTCATCTCCCGAATGTTGCTGAAAGCTGAAATGTGCTTGTGGGAGGCGATGACTGATTTTTCAACTTGGTTTCTGCCGGTGTTAGAAGGACCGTGTCAGTTACTTCAGAGTATGTTATAGAAACCGTTGCCAGGCGCTGATAAAGGTTGATGTTAGCTTGAAATGCCTGTTAATTTGCTGATACATGTATAGTCGAGAAAGATGTTTTGAACCCAGTACTATAGGTGATACACTCAACCGATGACCTGGTATACTGTAGGTGATATACCCGCTGGATGCTCTAGCCTATTTCTGATACATTTTACATGTACTATGATACATGTTGAGTGGCATATTTTTATGTGCATCAGGCCTGAAAAGACCAAACAGTGGAACTGTATCATACTATCATATCAGCAAAATACAGATTATATTGTCGCCTGTTCAGGTAAGATTTTCCCCATTTGATCAAAGCTTGATCAGTTTGACATTGTGTGTCTGCTGTTAGCTTGTTCAGCATTTTGCTCAGCCTGTCTTGGCTTTCCCAGGACTCTATGGCGCCAAATGAGTCTAGCTTTTTGTTTTTATTTTAGGGATAATTATGATGTCCACTCCGTGTAATTACACGTAGATCTTATGTAGTTTTAGATAGAAATAAACATTGAGAGTATTAGATGTAGTTTTTCAAACCATAGAAAATCTACATATATTTATACCACCAAACTTCAACAGAAAATAGTGTAATGATCCCTCAATTTATAACATACATATGTAACCATTTGGGAAAAGAGTGAAATCCTAGAAATGAACTCAAGAGGAAGCCAGAGTTAGTTGGGGAGAAACAGATTTAAATCTGTCTTATAATTAAGTTTCATTTTATTCAAATGTACAAAATTTAAATGTTTTAATGAACACAAGCGAATTACAACCGCAAATTAGTCGCATATGAAACAGAAATCCTTGTTTCTATTATTGCAATTCCTTAAAATTATTAGCGCCTGTTTGACTCTACGTTTGAGGAAGTTAAACATGCAGTTTTGAGTATATACGTAATTTTTTTGTACAATTTGGTTTTTACTAGGGATTGTAATATGGGTGAAAACTATGGTTCCAATCTAATCCATTTAGTTTTGGGTTGGGTCGGGTTTTAACGTTTTAAATATAGGTTCAGCGGTTTTGTTTAAATAAATTTAAATAAATGGGTCCATTTTAGGTTTTTCATGTTTAATTTTTTATTAGTTATCAAAAGTGATTTTAGTAATATAAATTTTTAATCATAAGTTCATTATGGGTTTTACATGATGTCGGTGATGAGTTTTAAGTGGGTTAATGATGGGTTCTATATGGGTTGGCGATAAATTTTAAGTGGATTAGTGATATATATGGGTTGGTGATGAGGCTTAAGTTCATCAGAATTGATTTGATTATCCTATATATTACTAACTACTTTTCACATTTTTATAATTCAAAATTTATTTAGTAAATTATTATTTTTTAAATTAATGAGAAAGAATCACAGAGAAATTGATTGCAGAACTATTCATCTCATAATTTGTTTAAAAAAAATGCAGTATTTTTTGATATTTTACAAGTTTTTAATTTTATATTTAACAAATAAATTTTTAATATAATCTGATTACTTTCTATATATAATGAATAACACAAATTTAATCTTTTTATATTATATTACAAATTGTATTAAATATATTGTCATCTTATTATTATTATTATTAAATATAAAAAATGGGTATCATCAACCCAACTCGACCCATTTAAAACTCGTTAATTCAATTCATTTTAAACCCAACCCGTCTATTTACCACACCTAGTTTTTACAGTCACTTTTAGAATTAAATTTCATCAAAATTATGTTTGGATAAAAACTATAATTCTGTAGCTTTTAGTTCCACTACAATATAGTATTTCATCTGGTTACTCATTATACCAATTGAATATTTTTTTGATTTCTTCATCAATTTAAAAATAATTAATTTTGAAATTTATCTATACTTTACATTTGCATAATCAAGTATGAAATTACAGGGGTTGTCATAATATTAATTAACTAATATATTTTATATTGTTCTAATAATATATTACATAGTCTAAAAAAGAAGTATTAATTTTATAAAAAGCAATATATTTATTTTATCAATATTGATATAAAACAGAAAAATCATCTGGACGTACAACAGTGGTTAGTGAAACTGCTACACCAATTTTTAAATACAGTAATTATATTTTTAATTATGTAATTTTAAAAATTAATGATAATTATATTTTTTTAATAAAGCGACTCCACGTCATTACAACACCATTATACCAATTTTTTTATTATATTGATAAGAAATTAAGTTGATTTTTTTTTGTTTATTTCTTTTTTTTTTAAATGTATTTGTTGGTTTATATACTTTATTTCTATTTATATGATGATTTATCATTATAAAAAAGATTTACCAGATTTAATTTTTTGAATGATTTAGTTAGTAATACAATTAAAATTTTGCTTTCATGTAAAATAATAATTAAAAAAAATATTTTCCACTTAAAAACATATTTTTTGTTTAAATTTAGATAGATGTACCATTGCTTATTTTTATTCAAAAAATTCACTCCTTTTTTCTAGGTAAATTTTTTTAGTAAAATAATTTAAATTTCTTTCTATATTCAATATACTTTTATAATTTTATATTTATTAATTACGTTAATTTAAAAAAATAGATGATTTAATATGTATTTTATTTTTTTACACTTTAAAATTGAATGATTTATAATATATTTTAATTCTTGAAAAATTGTTTATTTAAACATGCAAGAATAACATGCCATGAAGAGTTAGTATTCTGAATATTAAGTACATTCTCAGAGTGATTCTGGATGAAATACTCTCTTTTCTTTTCGTGGCACGTTGTTGTTGTGTGCATATAATAAATAAAATTTTATGTTTTATAATATATTATAAATGAAAATAAAAATAGGGATAATTATACTCTCTTCCCCTGAAATTTGGTTATTATACGCGATCCCATGTGGTTTGAAAAATTACATCTAGTATCTATGTGTTTACTTTCGTCTAAATCCTTTTGTTAAGCAAAACTCATTGAATTTGTTGATATTAATAAAAGAACTGAATGAAAAGATATCTATCCTTCATCGACTTATTATGATTTATTGCAGGTCAGATGAATTTTTTCCGACTAAACCATCTTATAAGAGTGAAGATATGTACATCATTATGTGCATTAATGTGTGAAAATGTATAAGAACAATTTGGTCGTAAAAAGAATTTGACCTACAAATCAATAATAAGTCAATCGAGAGTAAATATGGATTTTTATTTAATTTTTTTGATTAATATAAACAAATTTGATAAAATTTTACTAACGAACAGACTTACTTTTTAGATGAAAATAAATTTAAAAAGTATTAAATATAAATTTTAAATTATAAAAAATTTATGTATAATTATATGAAATCGTACACTAAAAAAAGCTAGTAATACATAGTAGGGAGTAGGGTCCAATACTTCACAGTTTAAACGGTGCCCACGACGCTGTAAAAGGGAGAAACCCTTCTGTGGATGGCAACAGACACACGTCATTCCGCTTCTCTGAGTTTCCACTGGAACTTTTACTCTCTATAGCACGCACAAATTCTCTAATGAAGGTCGATTAGCATTAGCTACTCCGACTTTTCCGATTCTCCTTAGTAGAGTAAATTACATTCAGTTGAATTTGCATCATCAAACATGCGGTCGCTGTTGCGGAGGAGCAGCGAGATGGTACTCAATGGTGGAATGTCAAAGACAGGGGTTGGTGAGCTGCGGAGGAGTATGGTGACGAGCTGTAGAGCGGTGTTGTTGCCGCGGTTCGGCGGACCCGAGGTGCTGGAGCTCCGAGACGATGTGGATGTTCCTAATCTCAAGCCTAATGAGGTCCTTGTTCGCGCTCGCGCCGTCTCCGTCAATCCGCTTGATACCAGAGTCAGTTGCGAATTTTTGTCGCTCATTTTTGTTATTTTGATTCAAATTTCTGAATTTAGTTGTGTTTGAGTTTCATATTTCTGATTACTTATATTTGTGTTTTGATTGATCACAATATATATCGGAACCGAATGAAGATTTATGGAATCTGAGACTTGATGCTGTGTGATTTCTTTTTGGAGAGTTAGATGGTATAGTTACTTACATTAATATAAAGTAGTCAGTTAACTTGTTGAGCTGTCTTTGCTAAATGTAGTTTCTGATTGATCATGCCAAACATTATACTGATATTGTGAATATTGTCCTAGATACATCATTCGAAGATGATTGTGGCTCAGGTATAGAAATGTAACGGTATTTCCTTCTGTGGGAGAAGTCACTGGGGCTTTGCTAAATTGATTTCAGAAGGGAGAGAAATAGGATATCCGACTTATAAGTTGGAGAACTAGATAAACTTACAGTCATCTGATTATTGAATAAGATAAGAATGAAGAAGAATTTGTAAGCTACAATAGGATTTTATGATTGTGCTTGGTTACAATGATTATTCTTATGGATCAACTGTATCCATTTTGGCTTGATCAAGGAAGTTTAGAACAAAGTTTACTTGGTCCTGATTTGATCAAAATTTAGTAAAAATATAAGTTGGTTTTATAATTTGTTCAGTTTTAGTTTGAGTTTACATTGAACATCATAAAAATCTAATTTTTGTTATGCCTATAACAAATTTGAATAGAAATTAAAAGAAAAAATATAGGATATGAACTTAACACATAATCATTTGCCTTTCTTTCTCCTTTCTGTTACTATAAGCTAGGGTCCAAAGTCACCTTCATGATTTTCCAGACATCGGGATGGTGCCAATCTAAGATTGTAAAACTGCCTTTATTTTGAGTGAGCATGGAAGGAAAGCACCCAATTAAAAAGTGGAAAAAGGAAAGGGGTTAGTGAAATTAATACCTGCACAAAGATGGACCTATACAGGAATTTAGAATCTTAGATGATATATGGTCATCAATGGGACGGAGTTTCCGCAATTCTCAGTTTCAGAAGCTGGTTGAACTGTCAGCTTAATTCTGGCTCTGAAATTTTCTTCTGCTTATGTGAAACCATCAAGATCTTGAGAAGGTGCTCAGTGTTACTGCATAATGGTCAGTTAAGGCACTAAAGGGAGTTTAGGCCCAAAGTAACCTTTGTTATAGGTTTGTTTTCTGTGAGAGTAGTCTTAGTCATGTTGACTAGCATATCATGGTCTGTGAAGTTATAATAAAGATGCAGAGTGCAGAAAGAGTTTTGTGGAGCTTTACACATAACTTTTTTCGCGTATGCAAGCCAGGTGACTGGCTTCTTGGTTATGGGGGGAGAGCAAGCAAGATCATTATTTTATCACTACATGATCAACTTGTTTGTATCAGTACTAATTGTCCGTTTCATCAATTTTATAAGACAAACACTACAAAAAATTCACTTGGACGTTGGCTTGTATATATAACTATGGTTTGAAACTCTGTTTTTTTTTTTTTTTTAATATATTTATATATATCTTGAGAGCTAATGGATGCATCTAAGTGACTAGTTCAATATTATTAAATGCATACATTAGTTTGTGCTATGCTCACTGTTTAAATTCAATATTTTCCAGATGCGCGCGGGCTATGGCCGTTCAATATATGAACCACTTCTTCCAGTAATCTTAGGCCGTGATATTAGTGGTGAGATTGCAGCTGTTGGAAACTCTGTCCGATCACTCACTGTTGGGCAGGAAGTGTTTGGCGCTTTGCATCCTACTGCAGTGAGGGGTACTTATACTGACTATGCCATTCTTGCAGAAGACGAACTTACCCTGAAGCCAGAATCAATTTCACATGTGGTAGGTATTGTAGCATGCAGCTTTGTGGGGACATTCAACTTTTGACTATAGTATTCCTTTTTCTCTGTGAGCTTTATTAATGATAAAAAATTCGTGAAGTCTGTGCAAGTCCTGATAACGAACCATTTCATAGATTATAATACCAAAATCTGTAATAATATTTATCGGGCCCTAGGATTGTCCTACAGTTATCTTTCCTCCTATTGCTTCATTTTACTTTTTTCTGGTTCCAGATTGTCCATTTGTTGTCAGCCTTGCATTTTCCCTCGTAGATGCTTCTACACTCCTGGGCATGACTACTTACATGTTTTTGCTATCAACAGGAAGCTAGCGCTATCCCCTTTGCTGCTCTGACCGCTTGGCGCGCACTGAGAAGTACGGCAAGGATAAAACAGGGGTATGTTCTTTAATATCTTCATGAATTTTCTAATGTAAATGACCTTTTCATGGATTCTCTAATGCCACTTGTGAATGCTTTTAAGCATGAAGGATAAGTAGGTAAGCAAAGATGAAATAACGGGAGAAAGGAAGTCTCTAAATACCTTTCTAGATGTGCACTAACCAGAGTGTCAATTTCTTTTTTTAGTTGCTGTCTCCATTATCTTCCCTAAATTTTTTAAGATTAATTAATATGGGAATAGCATTTGGAGGTCTTCTTGGTTAGATTGTTTACTTTTGTCTTTCAGCTTGTTACTAAATTAAATACCGAAGGTAAAACACTTGAAGAATTAGAAGCACTTGTTCTGCTGACCAGTGTAGTATTCTCAACCATGAAATGTGCATGCACTATCAATAACTACCTCTTGAATCATGCACAGTCTTTCGCTTCTTTGTACTTGCTAGTTTAGGCATATGAAAGTTGGATTTGATAAATGATGGATTGACTTGTGGATTAGAATGGACTTGATTTTGATTTTCCTTATAATTTCTTTAACAAGATTTAGGTGACTTTGTCAATATGTGATCTTGATGAGCATGAGTTGGTTGTGTCGAGACTAGTTCTTGATACGTAAATTAGCATTACATTCTAAGAAACACTAATATAGTATTATGTCCAGTAACATCTACTCATCTTAGCTTCTGTCTGAATTTGTTATCTCAATTGCATTGTCAAAGACAAAGGGTATTAGTGGTGGGTGGAGGAGGAGCTGTAGGCTTTTCTGCAATTCAGCTTGCAGTTGCTGTTGGATGTCATGTTTCTACAACATGTGGAGGCGAAAGTATAGACCGCATCTTGGCTGCTGGTGCTGAGCAGGCTGTTGACTACACCAGCGAGGTCGTGATGTAATTAAATCTTGAATACTTGTTTGACACCTTCATTAGGATTGCAACCAACTTTTCTCTGTCTTCAGTTATCGTCCCTTATCAGTTCATCACATGCTCCAAATTTACAGGATTATGAAGCATCAATAAAGGGGTATTTTGATGCTGTG
Source organism: Sesamum indicum (assembly GCF_000512975.1). Classification (NCBI taxonomy): domain Eukaryota; kingdom Viridiplantae; phylum Streptophyta; class Magnoliopsida; order Lamiales; family Pedaliaceae; genus Sesamum; species Sesamum indicum. The sequence goes on from NC_026158.1 coordinate 4,300,130, forward strand.
CTGGACACGATTGGTGTACCTGAAACAGAGAGAATGGGCATCAATCTTTTGAAGAGAGGGGGGCATTACATGACATTACAGGTATGTGAGATAAGCAACCTCAATTTGTTCCAAAAGGAATGACTGTCCTTTGTTCCTCTCTGTTAAATTTGTAATCTTACATAGTTTTGGTTCTTTGATAGGGAGAAGCTGCATCCCTCGCTGATATGTATGGACTAGCAATTGGAATTCCTATTGCAACAGCGATGTTAGCATCGAAGCAAATTCAATATCGTTTTTCACATGGAATAGGTGTGTTAAGCATAACCCTTTCAAGTCAGTGGCTAAAATAACACAAATAAGAAAAATCCATTTGAAAGTAGTTTATGCTCGATTGAATTATCTTGATCCCATCCATGGCTGGTGCTGATTTATTTGCACTGAAATAGTACTCTTGAAATCTTTCCTCATGCTTTTGCTGGCTCTTGTTCTTCTTAGCCAGCTCAGATCTTTCTGTTCGTTTACGTCAACTGTTTTATCTATGGTCATCATTTTGGAACTACGAATATTACTTCAATTTTCTTCCCATCATATGGTGATAATTTTGCTTTTTATGTGAAGTTAATTAATATGCATCGGCCAGTTGATAGAACGGTATTAGACCAGGCAGGATAAGAGTTTGTTGAACTCTGCCTCAATCTTTATCTACATTTTCCTTAATTTCACCCTATTAACTCGTGCTTATAATTTGCCACAGAATATTCGTGGACTTACATGAGGGCTGACGCTGAAGGTTTACATGAAATTCGACGGTTATCAGATGTTGGCAAGCTGAAAGTACCTGTGGAAAAGACATTTCCAATTGTGCAGGTGAGAGAGGCCCATGAGGCCAAGGATAAAAGGATCATTTCTGGTAAAGTTGTTCTAGAACTTGACTAGCTCAGACCAACAAATCCCACTGATCAACCCAGAAAATCTGACCTTTCCTTCTGCAAAGTGATATGTGAATTTCTTACAATGGGTAATGCGGCAATCTCTTCGTGCCCATACAACAGACACATACGGTGAAACATCAGTGGTTGAAAGGCTCGAAGAAGACGTAGGCGAAATCTGTACATGCTTAGAGCATTTTGAACTTTGTGGCTTTCAACTAACATCCGACCAAGAGGGTGTTTGGCTAAAGCTTGTTTAAAAGATCTTATAAGCTCGTACATCTTATAAGATGTTTTTAGAGTTTATAAGATGTCAGGTCTTATTTTAAAAATAAGTTTGTGTTCGGATAAAATAAGATTATGAAACTTATACTAATGACAAATTTGTAATTAAGAATAATTTACAACGGCAATTAGAAAAACCTAGAACCTAGCATATAGCATGTCTCACTTGTCATTTTTATCTTTCATCTAGAACGGACTGCTGGAGGGTTCTCTCTCTCTCTTTCTCTCTCTCACACACACACACACACACACATGATAATGACAATTATACAGTAATAGATAGAAGCAGCACAAATATTAAAAATGATCATACAATGCTCATTACTTTATCCAACTCTATAAAACAAACACCACCAACCATCTGAATTCGACCCAATTCCTGGAAATACAATAATCTATAGCAAATTAGATGATGTGTGTATGTGAGTTAAAGGTTTACTATATGTATTTGAATAAATAAAAGGCAATAGAAGATAAAATAAATAACTTATCGAATTTGATAAATAAATTAGTCTTAGTTGTGCATGAAAAAAATTATTGATAAAACCAATTAAATGAAATGATGGTTCTTTATAGAAAAGATTAGTAATATTTATAAGGACATCTTACTCGGTCCATCTTTGTCAAATCACGCTAATTATTTTGAGATTTTAAGCTCTAACAAATAACGCATATGTAAAAACATTTAGGAGTCATTTAGTTCAAATGAGAGAAAAAGAAAAGTGAAAGGGAGCAAAGAATAATAGTTTATTCAAGTTGTTTGGTACGATTAGAAAGATAGTAAATATCAAATACTTTCACTTGTTTGATACGAGAAAAACAAATTGAGATGAAAATACTATTTTTTATACTGAATAATCCTTCTCTTCATTTTGTATTAGAACCCCCGACCTATCTAAACATTTTTTTAATTATTTCCTAAATAGATTTAATGTTAAATATACTTTTTAAATGAACCACAACAATATAACTTAATATAATTCGAGAATTAAAACCAAATAACAAAAAGAAAGTCCCATAAAATGTATAAAAAAAAGGTTAAAATAAATTACTTTTTATATAAAACGTCCTTTTACTTAAAAGTTAGAATCTAGTGGAACTCCAATAGTGACTGACACCAACTTTTCAATACATGCAAATTCAAAAGGGAGTGGATTAGATGGAAACTACACGCGCTTACACCGCGCGTCCTTGTATGTTGTGGAAGGAAGCAGGTACTGGGGGTGGTCACATCAAAGGTTTCGTGAGACATGAAACCGACTCTCGGCTTCGGGCGCGTGCAAAAGTTCAGGGGTGTGCTGCACGAGCCACGAGTAGCCTGGGGGTGATTGGGTCAATCAACATGTCTTTCAGGCAATGGGGACTGGAGGCTATGTCACGTGCATTCTTGGATTCTTTTTGTTACCACGTGACTTTTGTCACCTCAAAAATATCCCTCTTAGGTTTCTTATTTCAAAAATGCCATTATGTCCTTTTACCACCAAACAACATTATTATGTTGTAGATTAAAATTATATTTCTTTTATTATAAAATTATTAATTATTTTTTTTATATTTTATATAATTATATAATTTTTACACGGAAAGTTATGTTAATTTTATCTTTAGAAAATTTTTTTATTTCTTTTTTAATTTAGAAAAATATAATTTGTCTTGTAATTTATGTAGAATAACAATTTTAGTTCCTAATATCTTATTCTTGAATGTTAAAGGCTCATTTTTTAAATAATTTATCAAACGCTTTGCAACATTTTATAAGTTGTTCTAGAAAACATATAAGCTCAAAGAAACACCCTCTTAATTTTTTGAAATATTGTATTAGATTTGTATATCTGATTTGTCCTTTAAACAACAATTATTCCCCAAATTAGATATTCAACGGGGTAGAAAATTGTTAAATCACGTTCGGGAAGGAATTATTATACAGATCGCCCATCATCTATCACTAAGCCATAAAAGTTATTGCATAAGCTGCTGATGCTTTCTCAATATGAGGGCTCTATAGCTGATACGTAGATCTATACGCTCCAAAACAATCAGTTAGTATAAGCACTTATTGTCTCCTTTGAAAGGTTTGCAATAATTATTGAGGTATCTACCTCTACAACTGTAATTACCTAAATCTCGATTCAGACTTATGCTTCGAAGGGTCATAGTTGCAGCCACCCCAACAAGCCTAACAATTGGTGTTGCAGGCCTACCTATTACTAATCTAGATCGAGGGTTGTGAAAAAGTCGAATCATGACAGGAAGTTGAAATTATCTTTTGAGATTGTCAAATCATCATTGACCACGTCCCAAATGACTCTAGGACTAACCTAAACCTAATAGATGTCAAAAGAGAGAAATTGAATGCAAATATATTCTTTTCCAATTTAAAAATTTGGAAAATATGCACAAAATTTGCAGCAGATAACTTAGGATTCTTTAGAGAAGAGCAGCAAATAAATAATCTTAAAGTGTTAGACAGATCTGGGTCCTATTTACTTGTCCCTACTTGTGTATTTTTATTACTGACCAATTGCTAATTTTTAATTTTATTTAATTTAATTATTAGTACTTATAATGTAATAATGTCACAGTAAATTCACTCCATAATTAAAAAATAAAGAGAGAAATTACAATATTGAATTTAATTTGAAATTAGTGTTGGTGAAATAATTCAAACTCAATGCAAGTATACAATAATAAGGGCAGAAATTGTGCAAGAAAGGGTCCCAACCCCCAACCACAAGGCATGATTTAAATTCCCAAGACAACTTCAGGACATGTGTGTACTAAGAGCATGTTTGTATACATTTCATCATTCCTCAATAAATTATATAAGGCAAAAATATATATATATATAGGAACCTTAACTTAAGACATGGTTATATAAGGGATTTTATCTGAAAGCGATGTAATTACCATAATATTTGAAAGATTACAGAGAAATTTAGCAAATTTGTTGACAAAAAGCCTGTCAAGAAAGCTGGTAAAGAACATCCGTACTGCAATGGGTTTAAGACCCTTTATCGTAAACCATTAGTAGTAGGAACCCGACATTTCCTTTTAGTACTATCGTTATTCGAAAGGTTTAAGGGTAACAACAAACTGCGATTAAGTGACTCAAATTAACTTGAGATAAATATATCTTATATTTCTATGAGTGGTTAATAAGGAGAGGTACGACTCTAGGATGGAGGGCAGGATCGTAATTGAGAAAAGAATGAGATTTGTATATATTGTCGTGTTCGTGTCGTCGTGTTTGTGTCCATGCATTATAGGTTGCAACTTTTGGGTTCAAGAGGTATAATTAATGAAAAGATATATATTTTCTGAAAATACACAAAACATCTACATATACAAAATGAGAGATTTTTCAAGTGACAGATTTTATACTTCAATTTATAAGTTCTTTCATTTTATATATTAATTTTCGGATTTTTTTTTTTTTCTAAAGAAGGCTTTTGAAATCGTTGTTCGGCAAGCCTCGATTAGTTTCATTGTATCCGAGAAGTGAGTTTACTTAATCTGATAACAACTAATTGTGGAGGCAAATATCATTTTGAGGATAGTGAGATCATATTTCAAAACCTCTTCAAAATTCAATTAACCCCAACATAATTAACTGTCAATATTAATACATAAAAAATAAAAAAACACATTTATCCACATATATAGAAACGGCAAACAACTATTTCATCTAAAAATTAAAATTGTTAGAGATGATAATTATTTAATATTTAATATTTAACAAAAATGAATCATCAAACCTACTTCAAAGCCCTTTTAGTTTGGGTAAATTATATTAACACCCCTTAAGGTCCAAGCAGAAGCACTCCTCTGTCTTTCATAAAATTACAGTTACAAATAAATCCCTAATGATAATAATTTACACAAACACCCTGTAAAATGTATTATACTAACATCCTCTTATACGATATATCTATAATTTTATAAAAAGTAGGACGTGTTTGTATCTTTTAACGAAATCTTAATAGATATTAATTTTTAAAATAATTCAACTCGATAAATACTTACATGCTGAATTATTAAAAAAATAGACATTATTGAAAACATAAAACCAAACAGTAGTAAAGTTTTATTGTCAGGAAGTAGTGATCTGGCCACGTTCAGATTCATAAGCAAGATTTGAAGCAACACCACAAATATACATATATATATATATATGGTCTGATTAGTGAAGTAAGTAGGTATCCCATGTTGCATGGGATTTGATCCACAACGTAATCATGCACGCATCATTCCATATTGTTTTTTCTCGGATTATTCTTAATTGTGTGTGTATATATATATATATGTCTTGCAAGAAAGGAATATATACCAACAATATTAAGAAAAACTCCGATTATAATTCGTCGATACTCAAGTTAGTAAAGTCGTAGATTTAGAATTTTATGTGAAATGAGAATGAATTTAGATTAATTAATGAGATTGTATTTTATATTGACTTAAGCTATCAAATGAATACATTTCCAATAAAAGTATATACAAATAAAATATGTTCTTACTTTAATTACTATTTCAAAAACTGAAAACTAAAACAAATCGGTCGAGGCCCGATATTGAAAGTTGTACTTGGGGGTATGAAGGTTTGATCAATTTTTAAGTTTTTATGAGATGTGTGATTTCACGTGAACCATTGATCCAAAAATGATTGGATGGCCATCATGAGTATGTACAAATCAAAATCCAAGTCGAACGGCGCCAGTTCAGTACGATCTAACTAAGAGAGGATCGGATCTTAGCCACTTATTATGAAATTACTGAAAAAATTCGGGTATATGTAATTTTCAATACCATTAGGTAGTTGGTAGTCCCCACTAGGGGGAGACTTTAGGTCTTATATTACGGGTTTGGGTAGTTTAGATCGGAGCACCTGAAAATTCAAGTAGCTAAAATAAATTACCCTATCCCACACTGCTTGCAGGTGTCTCGATTTTTGTTTTAAATAAAAAACTTTCTAAAACTAAAATAAATAATTACGTAAGCATATATTTGTGCCCCAACAAACAAAAAATCTTCTAAACAGTCTCTATTTTTAATTTCAATATTTTTTTTCTTTTACTTCAGCTGATTGGTTGGAGATTGATCAATTATATAGCAACTATAGTAATACATCAATTTGATTGGTTGAATCCGTCCAAATCGCATTGAAAAATAATTTTCTTAATAAATATTACTTTATATTATAACTTAATATACGAACATTATGCATAAAATATTTTTTAATATATAAATGAACTAAAAATTTTAAAGAACGTGAACTATGTGTAACAAAAGCAAAGATTATTTTAAAAATGTTTGCAAACACTTATTTTAAAAACTTATCTTTTATTACTGAAAATAAATTAAAAATAATATTATTATTAAACGATTATATTTTTGAACTGTTTAAATTAAATTAATTTAAATCAGAAGTTATAAATAGCTCCATGTCTATTTCAATAATTTATTAGTAAAATTGTAATTATTAATTATTTTTTCAAACACTATAATTTTAATTTTTATTTTCAAACATTCTCGACTTTTATTATTTCGTATTTATGAGTTTTTTAACATTTTATTTCGACCAAAAAAATAAAAATTATTGCACAGGCACTAATTATTTTGAATAAAGTGATTTGATTTAGTGGGAAGTAGTAAATAAACTAAGCATTAACCCTTACAAGTTTACTATTTGGTTAAGACAAAGTGACAAACAACATACCGCCATCTCCCATTATATCACACACACACACTGCTAATCACTCCATCAGTTCTGCGACACTGATACACCTTTTTACTGCATAATAATCAATCACTCAATCAATCCCAATGATTCATGGCAAGCAAACCACTGCAGTAAAAAGGCACTCAAATGGGACTTAGAATATACCCCATTTCCACACTACACTCACTGCCATCTGCAGCTCAACCAACGCTGCCATTCTTGCTTCACTCTTCCCGGCCCTCTCCTCCATTTCAATGAAACTCAGTAAATCAATTCTTGGCCCTGTACGCGCCACCAGGAACGGTGGCGCTGTCTCTCTGTCCTTCTTCAGCCGCCGCCTCCGCCTGCGCTCCAATGGCAGCCAAAGGTCGCCCTTTTTCAGGAAAAAGAGAGGCGGCGCTTTCGAGAACCACGAGCCCTCTTCGCCTAAAGTCACCTGCATTGGGCAGGTGAGGGTGAAGTCCAAGAAAAAGGCGAGCCTTTCCGCAAGGCGGATTGGAGAAGTTAGTTTCAGAAAGATGGAGCAATCGCATCAGCCGCCGCAGCAAGAATGCTTGCGCCATAGAAATCAGAGGTGGGTTCACCTGCCGATCTCGTTTTGTGAGGCTTTGCGTGCGTTTGGGGCTGAATTCAGCTGCCTGTTCGGCCCTTGCAAGAGTTCTTGTTTTTCGAACAAGGCTGAGAAGAAAAGACGGTATGCGGATGAGAATGGGTGTGGAGCTGTGTTTGCGAGGTGGCTGGTGTCGGTGAACGACGCCGAGGGAGGGCAGAGGAGGGAGATTGAGCTGGTGGTTGGCGGCGGAGGAGATGAGGCGGAGACGGCGCAGAGAATGACTATGAGGAGTTCAAGGAGGCATGTGTTTGAGGATATTGAAGTTAAGGATGACAGGATTGAAGTGAAGGGGCAAAGTCTGGAGGGCGAAGAAGAGGAAGAAGAAGCAGGCAGGGTGAGCATTTGCATACCCCCTAAGAACGCGCTTCTGCTGATGAGGTGCAGATCTGATCCAATGAAAATGGCTGATCTTGCTCATCGATTTAGCTGGGATGCAAACGCTGCTCCGAGACATGAGGATGAGGATTTTGATGAGGAAATCAGTCATGTTGTGGGTTTAGAAGAACAAGAAGAGGAGGTACGAGGACTATGTCAAGGTGAAGACAAGACTTTATCTGCAGTAAAAGAAGGTAAAGATGTTGGTGTTTCAGAGCAAGAGATCCAAAATGAAGCAGAACCCAACATGGAAATGGAAGAAAAAGAGCAAGAATCATTGGTAGAAGAAGAAAAAGAAGAGGTTGAGTCTAATATGTCTTCATTTGAAGCACTTTTAGACCAAGAAAACGCAGAGCAGTATGAAGATTGCCCGATTCAAGTAGAAGAGAGCCCAGTTCTCCGCCTGCAGTTATCTTCACCGCAAGAATCGGGCAAAGAAACCATTGAAGTTGTGGCAGTACTCCCTGAAGATGAAGCTGCAATGCAGAAAGAAAAACAACAAGAAACAGAGGAATCAATCGCCACAGAAAGAGAGACGCCCTTTCTCAACAACATTGAGCAAAAACCAGAGCCTGCAAAAACCCACCAAGAAGATGCAAAACAAGAACAAAAAGCAATAGAAGCGATCAAAACCCCGGAAAATCAAGAACTCGCCATCAGCAATCAAGAAACCAAGAAAGAAGAAAAGGAAAGCCCAGCATTGCCCGAATGCTTGCTGTTAATGATGCGGGAGCCTAAGCTATCAATGGAGGTTTCAAAGGAAACATGGGTCTGCGGCACAGACTTCATCAGGTGGCTGCCGGAACGGCCGCGCAAGGCGGCCAAATCCACCAAAACCAGCGGCTGCCATCACGATCAGGTCAAGAAGAGGCCCACCACCATTGATCCCAAGCCTAATAAGCCCAGCCTCCCACCGCCGCCAACAAAGAAGAATGATCTTCAGCCACCGCGGTCTTCCTGCTCTCTCCCGGCCGCGTCCATGGCCAACATGATCGAGCAGAAGCTGGTGAATGGGGGCGGCGCCCACGAACCCTCTGCGCTGACAAGATGCAAGTCGGAGCCCATGAGGACGGCGGCGGCGAAACTAATGCCGGAGTCGTGTAATGCAAGCACGAAGATGGAGGCCCACAGGCGGGCCAGTCTCGGGGTCGGCGTCGGCGCGGCTGGAGTCGGGTTCTGAGCTGAGCTGAGCTGGCAAAAAAATAATGAAGGGGGAATCTTTAGGGTTTAGAGCCTGAGTGACAAGTGTTATTGCACAGTACGTTTGCTTGTAAGACATCCCCCCCCCCCCCATTGTCTGTAAATCATTTTCCCTTTTCTTTCCCTCCAAATTTTGGAATTTCAGTGACCTATTTTTGTCGTGATAACTGTATTAATATACTAGCTAGTATTTTTTGTTTCGATACAAATCTAAAAATGAAAGTTTCTGGGGTTGAAAAATTATACTTATATATTGAGTTCATGTTAGACTTCAACTATCGTTTTACCAACGAGTAGCTTCAGATAGTATGTAAAACTATTGGGACAGATCAGTTTTAGTTACGAATAACAAATAAGGTGTATGTAAACAAGAATGTGACGAATCGTCTTCTTGAATCTTGAATAAGTTCTTCAACATTTTGCGTTGAATCCATTGGGACTAAAACATGGTTGGTCTTGAGTCCAACTTAAAGATAAGGCAGAATGGGTTCAAGTCTGGACAAACTGCAGTGGTGTGAAGTTTGAATTCGGCCAATCTATACCGTTGTGGATCCTAATTGCAATAAAATCTGTTTATCCATGATCATTGGAATGAAATAATTCATTCATGATAGTTGGATTATAGGAAAAACTTCAAACAATCACCTTTCATAATATTTAAAAAATTGATCATGTCTAGTATTTTCTTGAAAATAGGTACTACTCTAGTGTGAATGTTTTTAGTCTTTTTACATAAAAGATGATGATAAAGGTCAAATTTGTTTATTTGATAGCCATGGAAAAGTATGAGCAAAAAGAGCTTGTGCTTGCTTGTACAATATTTTTAGTCTCTCTCATCCGGAGTAGGTCAAGGGTTTGTTAATTTGTGAGAAACGTTTCGCGTCATGAGAACGAATGTTTAAAAAACAGAAAAAAATGTACTAAATCAACTATGATCATTATATTTTATTTTTTATCTATCACTTTTTATTCAATGAATTAACTATCATCGTTACATTTTATCTCATATCTCAATCTCAACGAACCCATTTTGATCTTATTTTTTATAAGACGAAATGAAATGTCAAGCAATCATAACTAAAATATCACTGGATTGTCGAATATAATCACACAAAAAGAAATAAAATGATGGATAGAATAATAATTTAGGAGCCCCCGAGGCGTGGCAGATGGCAGATGCTCATGCAACTTGTTTATATAAATATCAAAGTCAGTAGACAGGCTGGTCCTTGTTACATTCATGTCTTGCATATGTTGTCTGTTGAAGGAAAGGTTGTCAAAACATGTGAAGTCCGACGTTGGAACACACCATCCCGTCCTGCAATGGACTAGTTTATATATAAATGTATTGCCCAGTATAGCTTTTAATTGGGTTAAAAGAAAACAGAATGAGTTTAGAATAACGGTGAAATTCTTGGATGGATGAATGATGAAATAGAACTGGATGGTGAAAACCATCCAATCCAACAGTCATAAATAAATCCCATGTAATCCAATGATCGCCAACGGATAATTAGGAGTTGGGTGCCGCGATCACAGAAAAGGCCCTTATGCTAAAATAAGGTGGTTTTGTTGGTAGTACGTGTTCATAAGTTGGGTAGTAGACAACTTAATTATGGGGAGTGATTTTGATCCACTTTAGATTTCAGTAGACATGTGGTAATGGATTCAACTTTGGAGTAGAACCAGATATTTCACATTGATGGGTGCTGTTATTACTGATATGAATTACTACACTGATCGTCCTTATAATTGTCGAAGAAGAAACATATGAGTAAGTTGACAAGTGGATGTTTTACAATTAGAACCAGACAGTCTTAAAATTTTGCCAGCAGTAAGGTTGACTCAGTCTTACAGACAGCTGGAAATTTGTGGTCTAAAAATGTAATTTGGAGGTGTAAGAACATGGAAACCTTCACCAAAACTTCTCAGATTGACAGCAGTTTCAATCTGTTTCTTGTGGATTTTACTTCATTAAAATTGAAGAAGATCTTGGTTTTGTTGTTATGTCTCTTTTGAGTCACATGATAACTCATATTTTAGTACATGTCCACTCCATGATGGTGGTAAATCTAACATTTAAAATAAAAACAGCATCATGATGCATCATCATTAATCAGCAATTAGGACCACAACATTAAAAATATTCATTAAAGTTTGTGAAACCACCTACTCTCAACCAAACTTAATAACACAACATGGCAAATAATTGATCATGTTTAGTCAAGTTTAGCAAAATCCCATAACATCAATGGCTTGTTTGTTCATGTAATAATCATTGGCAAGAGCAGGTCTGCAAGAACTGAGGGAATATGGGGGCATGGAAGAAAGATTACCTGGATCTTGTTTTAGTTCCATGTGGCTTGCTCCTCATGTTTGGATACCATCTCTTCCTTCTCTACAGATACCTAAAATGCCCTCAGACGACCATCATCGGCTATGAGAATCACAACAAGAGAGCTTGGGTTGAAAGAATGTTTCAGGTCAGAAAAAACCCTGTAAAAGTTATCACAATATCAGATATTCTTGTTGAATTCCCCTGTGAACGGGAGAGTTTTTTGGTTTCAGGTGGAGCTGAAGGACCGAGGGCCGGCTATTTCTGTGATCAGTAGTAACATAACTGCCGCAACAGCCCTGTCGTCAATCTCCCTGGTCCTGAGCTCCCTAATCGGTGCATGGATTGGAAGCTCGACAGCTAATATATTCACCAGCAGCTATATTTACGGCAGCAGAACTCCATCCATAGTTTACATCAAGTACATAGCTCTTCTTTCTTGCTTCCTGGTGGCGTTTACCTGTTTTGTTCAGACGGCAAGGCACTTCGTTCACGCTAACTTCCTCATCAGCATGCCAAATAACGATATCCCAGTGAGTAGCATCGAGAGAGAGGTGATAAAAGGGAGTAATTTCTGGCTGATTGGCCTGAGATCACTCTGTTTTGCCATAACTTTGCTCCTCTGGATCTTTGGTCCGATCCCAATGTTTGTTTGCTCTGTGATCATGGTGGGGATGTTGATTAATCTCGACAGAAACACGACACCCTTGCATCGGTATGAGCCAGTTGGGAGACGAGAATTCCAGATGAAGATTGATCAGAAGAAAGAAGCAGTCAATAGGGTAGTTGAACAGCAAAATTAGCACATCAGAGCTCCAATTTACCATGATCTGTAAAGTTTACTTGATTACAATCTAGTGGTGAGTCAATATGCACCAGCAATTCACTTTTATCAGAAGAAAAAAAGATCAATTGGTTCAAGAATATGATTGTTCTGCTTCTGCATGAGTTTTTCTATTTTCCTTCAAGAACTCGTTGGTCTCTGTGGTAACAATTGCTCTCGGGAAGAGATCACGATATGCTGCTATATACAAGAACTTACATAGTGTTGCAATATACAGATTGCATACAGAAGAGTATCAAATTTTTCGTGTCGGATACAGTATTTGTATGAAAAATCAAAATTTTAAGTTGTACACTACATTCAAGAGGATGGCACCTGCTCCTTGTGTTCACTTTTGCTCTTCATTGTGTTTTACCGGAACTTGATCCTCACTGGCACTGCTTTTCCCGGAACTATCCACATCACGTGATTTTGAATTTGACGAGTTGAATTGTGCTCCACCGTGGCTACCAGGAGCTTCGGCAAAGGAGTTCATGGCAAGCTGGCCTGAGTAAAGAAACAAACCTAGAGAGTTGAAGCCAAACACAAACGTCGCAAGGTAGCACAGCCCGTTTATGATAGTCCTGCATGGAGTTGATGAAAACGGTTCATAAATCTAATATTGAAACGGGAAAGATAACTTGCGCTCGCCTTACCAAAATTACCTTATGGTTATGGTTATCTGGCGCACCTGGAAAATAGTAAAAATGTATACTATCAGTCTGTATACTATAACTAATCTGATAATATCCTTAACATCTACATGCATTTTAATAGGAAAGAGTTGATATAAGTGTCTAATGCATCTCTATTGTTTGATAGATAATTCCTGCATTATAGGAACGCAGTAAGTCATCTTTCTGTCTGATAAATGACTCCCGGAGTGTAGAAGTGCCCTGCTTATCGTTCTTTCTTTCTCATCCCCACCATCGGCAGCACCATAGCGTTGTTAAGCATGACAAAATTAGATTTCACCGACAATTTCAATATAATGCACGAGTTGAACTGAAGAATATATAACGTATACCGAAATCAGTGCAAGTAAATTGATCAAGAACAGACCGAGTAGTTATCCGAGAGCTTTTGGTGATTAAGAGTATATTCAATACTCGTCGTGAACTTGTAAAGAAGTACTCCGAACGCAGCAGCTATTAACGCTCCAAGAAGTGCCTGATCAGGTGAAGGAGTCTTGGATTTAACCGGTGACTTAGATACTGCTTTCAAACTCTCTATCGCCTCCTCCTGCAACGACTTTGTTGCTCCGGCCGACCTAAATCTCTGATCCAACATAAATCACAACATTACACACACACACATCTGCACAGCAATACTGAACTTCATATAAAAACAAAACTGCAAGACTCATTCCACGAAGTAGACTTATTTTGTGTTGCAAAAGGTTACATCGGCATAAACCGGTTGCTGCTATCCAACTAAGAAAATCTAAGCCCCACGAAAAATTTCTTTCACGAAAGCTAGTTGAGACATGGCACGATATGGTCATCGTATCTCCACTACAGTATTAGTAAGTTAAGCGCAACTTTCACTTAATCAAACAACGAGGTTGGAACTCGTAACGTTCAAGTGAAGAATTGAACACTGGACCACCATGTTAGTAGTTAATAATCAATGAAGCAGACTACTTCCAAGGAATAGTATGCAAGAATTAAACATGTCCCTAACAAAATTCTGCCCACATTTTCGTTCACATGTCGATTATCGTAGATTGAACACTTCCTTTGGCAGCATAGTAAAATTAGTAACATAGCTTCACAAGAGGGTAATTCCCACGGCTCTCTTGTGAGGATTGAGAAAATTGCATGTAAATTTAATATAGTTCAGTAAATTATATTCATTATTCTTGATGTTTGTTTCCATGTAAAAAATTAAATTTCTTCGTTAGTCAATTTCTTTTATTGAATTTATTGATATTAAAAAAAATTGAATGAAAATTCATATTTACTTATTACTAACTTATTGCAGCTTAAATTTTTTATCAAAGACTCTTGTAAAGGTGAAGAATACTTTCTTACATGCATTACTCTATGAAAACGTATAAGAATAATTTAATCAAAAAAATTTATTTGACATGCAAAAAGTAGACGTAAATATATATTTTTATTCAACTTTTTTGTTAATATTAATAAATTTGAGTGAGGAATAGGTTTATTTATTAAACGAAAATACGTGTAAGAATGTTAGATATAATATTTCGAATCACGTGCGTCTATATATAATTTTATCAAATTTTAGGGATGGCAATGTAAATATCCCCATATAAAAAGCAAGCTGAATTTCATTACCAACAAAATCGAAGCAACATAAAAAGACAACAGTATGAGAGTAAGAGTAGCAAATATACTGTTTGTTTGGCACGCTTGGCGCGGCGGCGGAGGGAGCGGAAAAGAAAGAGAGCGAAGGCACCGGTGAGTAGAACGCTGGCGGCGGTTTGGAGAGCCGAGTCATCGGAGGCGGCGAGAATCGAGTTAAGTGAGGGAAGGAGCTCAATGGGTCCCTCTTGGGGCGGCGCGGCGGCGGTGGTGAGTTCTTCAGATAGTTGGGCAAGCCATACTTTGTGGGCAGAGCATAGAGGATAGTGATTGTTGGGTCTGAACCGAAGATTGAGGTAGTGGGAAAATGGAGATGGAGAAAGAGAGGGGAAGAGGAAGGCGGCGGAGGAGGAGTGGCGGCGGGGTGCCGCTGCGTCTGCATCATCATTTGCATTGTCTTCTCGGGCAGTATAGTAATAATGTTTGGAACTCAGACGACACAATAAATATCAACAGATGTTTTGTAATAAGGAAATATCTTCTCAAGATAGATATTTATTTGATTTTTGTAATAATTTATTTCTCAATATTAAATAAAAGAAATGAAATTGACATAATCTTTTATTTGTATTTATGATGAGCAATTTCTCAATATTAAATAAAAGAAATGAAATTGACATAATCTTTTATTTGAGTTTATGATGAGCAATTTATGAATATTTGTTCTTTAAATTGAGGTGAGGAATCAATCCAAGAAAGAATACTGTTAGATATGTGCACTATGTTATTCCAATTTATAATTTATGTAGATAATGAATGAAAATAATTATTATTAACACAATATGATGATACATGTGTTATTTATTTTTCAATTTTGACCCAAAGATGAAATCCGACCCAAGTTAGATTGAGAAATCAAACCCAAATACTCAATGCTATTAGGTCAAACTCTTGTTGCCCATTCATTATGAGTAGATTGAAAGGATCATTAGCCCACTCCCAACCTCCGTCCTTATATTGATGGGCTTTTTTGAGCCAGCTTATTTTTATGCACATTAACAACTATAAATTTAGTAGTTATTTAAAAGAAACTTTTAATTTTATAAAAGATAATAAATAAAATAAATACATTCGGACTTGACACGGCCTGGTTCGGGCCTCAATCGAGCCGATTCATTTCTAGGCTTGGGTTTAGAAATAGACACAATTCGGACTTGACGCAGCCTAGTTCGGGCCTCAATTAAGCGAATCCATTTCTAGGCTTGGGTTAGAAATATAGACAATTTAGAAATAGGCCGTTTGGGCCAACTTATTTTTATGCACATTAACAACTATAAATTTAAGTAATTGTTAAAAGAAAATCTTAATTTCATAAAAAATAATAAATAAAATAGACATGTTCGGACTTGATGCGGCCTAGTTCGGGCCTCAATTGAGCCGATCCATTTATAGGCTTGAGTTTAGAAATGGACACAATTGGGGCCCAAAGCTCAGGACTACTTCAAGATCGATCATAAACAATAGTGCGTCGGTCCTGAACCAAGCTTTTTCAGATTGGTCCATGTCGGCCCTAAGTCGGCTCAACCCAGCCGAGCTCACTATACACCTTGACATAGCGACATGCATATAAGATTAATTGATTATATCTTATTACTTTGAGCGACCACCACATATAATATATAAATATTAGCTGGATTGGTAAGAACAAGATACTAACATTTAATAGCTGTAGATTATGTTCCCTCACTGTCAGAAGAATTTGAGTTGATGCGTAACACATAAAAATATGTGTTGTAAGCGACCTATGATTAAAGCCACCCCTTATTGTTTTAGGAAAAGAAAAGAAAAAAACAGGAAAGAAACAGAGAGCTGCAAAATGAGCCTTCTTGCTATTAATGTAGTTAGTACAAAATCTGGCAAAGCAAAGAATGTGTGAGTTGCCCAGAATGTTAGACAGAAACTTCTCTGTGACAATAATCAATCAATCAATCAATCAATTTCAAAAACAAAAGAGAGAATCTCAATTCTCAGTTCATACTAATACTATTACTACCTAACCATCATCATCTTCATCATCGTCAGAACCTTATATTCTGCAAAGTCAATTCCACCATCATCATCAAATTCTTGCAACTATATATATATAACAGCTAGTCTAACATATCAACACTCCTGCCGCACATTAGACGCCACCGCCCTGGCCCAGAACTTGATCTGCGCCTTCATGTCTTCGTTTGATCTCTTCCCACCCCACTTGGGAACCGCCTGAGCAGAACCCGGCCCCAGCGGCGGCGGAGGCGGGGGCACCCGCCCAGCGGCGGCGGGCGGCCCCCGCCACGCGGCCCTCCTCGCCATTTTCTCTTCGTTTTCGATGCTGACAACATCCGGGCTCAAGTTTCTTCTCTCCGAATCGAATCCCGACTCCGTCAAATCTTTGAAATCAACAGCGCTCCAGCTTTTCTGCGTCTTAACCTGATTTCCTGTGGGCTGAGGCTTTGTCGCCTCCAATCCCTCCAATTTCATGCTTTCCGCCTCAGATTTCCTTCTTGATCTCTGCCTTGATACGCTGGAACTCGGCGTCACGCCCTGTCAAATCATTTCAGGTTTTCTTCAACCAGATATACTATAAAATGAAAGGTATATATCATATATCATTCAATTCAAGCATAAAAGAGAGATATGAACCTTATTAGCAGAATGTTGTCTAGGAGGCAAGTTATCTCTGTGCTTCATAGAAGCCTGCCTGATCAATTTCCCCATGGAAAACTCAGTCTCCTCATCGTGAAACTCTTCCTTTTCCAGGCTTGTCGGCAGCGACGGGGCCCGAACCAACCTGTTTCCCGATGCTTTTCCGTCAGGCTTGCTTTTACGAGGATCTCCCCCTTTTACTCCCTGGAGAGATTGTCCAGCACCAGCACCAGCCCGCCTGATTTCCTCGTTCTTGATGGACGCATAGGTTTCTTCATACGATTTTCCAGGCGAATTCTCCTGGCTGTAGTTGAAAGAAGTACAGGGATCGGAGAAACTCCTCAGCATTCTTGATTTTCTCCGAAGCAAGTTGCCGAAAAACCAGCATTCTTCCAGGAGGTCTCCAGGCTCAACCTGGTGAGCATCGGTTTCCCTGGATTCATGAACATTGAGATCCATGCCTGCGAATATTGAGATGGGATTGGGGGGTTCTTGAAAATTTTTATATGGGGAGAGACATCGTTGGAAAGCTGTCAAATTGTCTGATTGGGAGGGCATGTGGGATTGGGATGTCATGTGCTTCAAGATTGCTACACATTTATTACTAATTGTTGGACATTGGAGTATGAGGTGTTTTTAATTATTGAAGTTGTGGACATTAGAATATGTGAGGTGTGTGTGTTAATCATTGAATTTCTATGACTTTTTGGAGGAATATTAATAGGATTCCAGATATCATCAACAATACAATATTTTATTTCATATGTATATATACACACACATATATGTGCTGGAAGTGGAATATCAGATGCAATATTGATTTAAATGAAAAATTCAAGACCATAAATATATACGTGGATAAATACAATATTTTTTAAGAATATTAAGCAATTTCAGTTAATTATATGTACTGCGTTCGTACCTACATTTTACAAGTGTCAAAATATTTAAGTCTTCATTTGTTAAAAAAACAGCGATTAATCAGTTTTATATTATTATTCAAGTAATTAATAAATAGACATGTGTTTTCCTTTCATATCAACTTAATCATATAAAAATTTCTCTCTTTTGATTTAATTAGTTCTTGATATTTTGAATTCTTAGTGTCTTAAACAACATAATTGAAGTATCATAAATAACTAAAGTATGAGATCATGAGTTCAAATATCACCAATGTGTACATATTTATTCCATTTCGTGTGAGGTTATTATATTGTTCTTTATTATATTAATCGAAATAATGTATCGATCAATCTATTAAAATACTAATATAACCATGATTGTTCCTGTCAAATAAAAAAAAAAGAAGAAGAATAGAATAGAGAGACTATATATATATATGTGATATAAATAGTAATAAGGGGGTTGGAGGAGGGGTGTGCATTAAATTGGACAACTAAGAATATGGGAAGAGGATTAATAGGCTAGAGATTGATGACAGCAAAGCTCCCATGTGCTAATTGTCCTTTGTTTTTCTTTTTTGTTCCCATCCCACTATGCATCTGACAGCTACAAGATAAGATGTTCATTCATAAATATAATCTCATCTATCTATCAAACATGACTGCACCAGACCAGATTTCTACGTTGTTTGAATTGACAGTAATAACGCTTTTTAACTTAGGGAAAAATTAAAGAACAAAAGAGATTGTTGTTTGCCAGACTTGGAACTTTTTGACTTTATATATGAGGAAGAAGCCTCCAAAGTTAGGACAGGCGATTGCATGTGATGGGGAGTTTGTTTTGGCTGATGATGATAAGAGCCACATCCTATTACCATACTGTGTGGCAGTTATCATGTCTTATCCGGATGGATCCGATTATGTTTGTGTCATCTAGTGGTGGATTTTGTTAAACAAGGGACGTGATGAGAAGGTTGAGAAAGAAATAATACGGGTTAGGCTTGTTGAGGATGGTTTTCGATTGAAAATTTGTTTTAAATTTTGAGTCGAAATAGAATGAGAGTTTGAACTGCAGGATATGATTTCGTAAATATGTTCTTTTAAAATGGATGGTGTGCAGTATTTAATACAAAGCATTATGTATCTCGATGCATAAACATGATTCATCTACTCTATCTTGATGATGATCTTTCAATCTATAGTGATCGCGTGTTAGATTCGGACCCGAAGCCGAGCAACATAGTAAAAATGGGCAAAGCGCCATTTCTTGGATTTAGTGGGGGATATCGAGCTTTTTGGACTTAATTAAAAAATGATCGCGCTATAAACATCACTAGCTATTAATTTAGAGGGTCCTTGTTATGTGAAAAAAATATATATTCTTTAAAATCTAAATATAGTAATACATCATTATTCCATATTATTTTTTTCATAAAAAAGGTGAAATATGAATTCAAAAAAGACAAAAATTCAGAAAAGAAATAATCAAAAGAAGAAAATTCTAACTCGAATCAAGTCCATCCATACTTCTCATTTGATTGGTACCAGACCAATTACATATAAATACAGTATATTTATTGTGTGATCCATTCGATTTGACTCGCCGATGTGACCTTATTGTAGATGAGAATTCTGTGTTAAACTTTCAACTGAGTTATAATGCCAAATGTGTCCCAACTCCAAGAAATAACAGCAAGTATGACGAAATCAAATCAAATAAAATTGTGGGGTGAAGCAAACTCAAATCAAATCAAATAAAAGTGTGGGGTGAAGCAAACTCAAATCAGTCAATCCACTTCAACTATAAATGAAGGGATTAGAGAGTGTAATATAGACTGCAATAATAAATTGGTGAGAGCATCCCTATCAGATGTGAGATTTGACTCATGACATGACTATATTCATAATAGGACCTGCACAGGATCTATAACCATCCAAATATATATATATAAATATCACAATTTATCAACAAAAAAGAAAAAGACAAACAAAAAACCAAGTTGCCGTTTGTGTGCTTTGCGGTTTTAGATGGATTGACCGAGTTATGAGAATCTCAGGATATTAACATTAGGGAATCCAAACATTCCAATAGATCTCCAAGAGGCTAGCTAGGCTGCTGGAAACCAAAACACCCACTCTAGCAAAACAAAGAATTTTTCGATTTTAACTATGAATAACAAATGGAAGCATATGCGGGAAACAAAATTTCAATGTTTACATACGTGTAGTTCGACGTCTATACTCCGCAAGTGCATCAAAATTTGCGGAAACCAACATGTGTTGAAGCTATAAACATGGTATCAATCAAAAGACTTCTTGCTCGTTACCAACCATTCTATAAGAAAACAAAGGCATAAATTCTCAAATTTACAATGATAAGAAACATCAGTACCTGTGTCTAAAGTAGCCAGTACACCATCCTTGAAAACAAACCTAGAATTAAGCCCTTGAGAAATCCCAGGACGATTTTCTTTGCTGGTTGTACCCTTGCTCGTTGCATGACAACCACATTCCATTATCAACAATTTGTCTGCATTTTTACATTCAGGCGTGTCTGTTACCTGAAAATCCCGACACTCACAGTATTTTCTATAGTTGTCACCTTCTTCCCATATTATAGCCGAGGGGTTTTCACATTGGAGAAATTTACTAAGCAACAAAATAAGATTTGCTGACAAGGAGGAAAGAAAATCATTCAAATCCTCTACGGTTGAGTCAGTTCCTTTCTTTCCCCACTCGATATTTATAATTCTCAACAGTAAATTGTGGAGGTTGATAATGCATTCTGAACAACACTGGTAAAAGCACGTAACAGCAGGACCACCTTTAAGACTGCCAGGATCTGATGCATTGTTGATATCAAGAATATTTGCACCTGAGTTTTCACCAGTATCTTTGGACAGGATTTCATCATCAATCAAGGGCGGACCATTAGGCGGGCTAGAAATTTCAGCAGCAGAAGAAAGCTCAATAACAGGCTTATCACCTGAACCATGGGGACCGCCTGCCTCCAAATCAGAAATACTCTCCAGGAAACCATTGCAATGTTTGACAGATACATGACCCGTTTCTGCATTATCTCCAATGGCTTCAGCCTTAGATGACTCTAACTTCACCTCAGTTGGTGCTAACACGTGTTCAGGAGAGCAACAATCAGCGGAGACAACTTGATGGGAAGGCTCTTCTATTGTTACTGCAACTTTGTTAGCAGCATCCGCACATCCATTATCAACTTCTGTTGGATTACATCCAACATCTCTAGCACCAAATTCCTGAGTCATTTTTTCCAACACTTCTGATCCCTGTATGATTCCATTGTCACATTCAGAAGTACTGTCCTTGTGGACATGATTGTCAGACGATCCAATACAAGTATTGGTGTTTGCCTCTGAAATATGAGTATCCACCTCCAAACTGAAAGAAATTATTGTTTTAGTGAGAAGGTAAGAAGAAATGAGACAGATAAAGGGGTAAAAGAAGCAATTAGCAATACCTTTGCAATGCATGCGCCCAACTAATAACCATATCTTCAAGATAAGCCACTTGTGATAGAAGACGAACGAACTGGCTTCTGTCTTTCCCAGCTTGAATTTTATCATCAATTCGTCCAACCAGAGTTTCCAATACTTTTCGAACCTCAGAGCATACTTCCCTTAGAGAAGTGTATTCACCTCTGTATGCTGATAAACCAACGGCAACTAGTCCTCTAACTAATCCAGATTCTTTAGTTTTGGTATTGCTAGAACTAGAGGCAGTGGCAACCTTCTCTGTTGAGTTCATAGGACGGACAATGCAAGAATTGAAGGGCCAACCTTTCCAGGGTCCATCAGTGTTGGCAGAAGGACCTTCTTTCAACTTGGATGTGACCCAACAAAGTTCAGCAAAATGAGGATAACAAAGAATCTGATACCCAAATGTTGATATTGCTAACAGCAAGTTTGGTTTCCCTTTCAGAGTTTTATTTGTAAAGCCAACTGGACTAGACGGACCGACATGGCAAGATTTATTATGGCAAACTCGATCAGCATCACCTTCAACAGCATAACAGGCTTTGTCCTCAACTGAGTTTTCATGAAAATGATTTCCACCATGAAGTGACAGAACAAAATGCTGCGCGAAATCCTTTGACAACTTCGCAGCAAAAGAAGTAATCACCTTGGCATGATTAAATTTTGCATCAAGCTGCACATAGAACCGCGGCACCTTAGTATTCAGTGGCCTTGGGAGGCTGCAACTCAATATCCCATTCCCAAAAAATTGCCTTATTCTATTAGGGAGCAATGAAAAAGGTAATTCCGACGTAGCCTGTATAAGAAAAATTTTGCAATGAGCATTTGTTAAGTATTAATATGTTATTAAGAGTGCAATATAGCCCTAAATAAATAGGTTATTACCCAACAGAGATATGCTTATATACAAGCACTGGCTTAGGATGAAGAATACAATAAATAGCTAAAAGAGAATGCTTTATTTTCTCCAGATGCATCAGTAGCATACAAGTGAAATTGCAAATGCTAGAGAGCCCACATAATAATATCAGAAAATTCAAGAGAAAAAGGGCAAGAGTAAACTGCCATAAGGCACATGCAGGATGCTTATATTATAAAACAACTTATGATTTTCTAGATCACCACGCAAGGATCTTTGGAACAGCCTGCACAAGAACATAACTGGATACCAAGCGCTGGTAGCAGCCAAATGGAAAATTAATAATTTCTCCTAAACTATTACATTTCAAACTCCAAAAGATAACTATGCAGCTCTCCGGCATCATTAGTATATCCTGTAAAGATCATTCCAAGGAAATCTTTATAGACAATCTAAAACAACTAACTAATGCATTCTTTTCTTCAAGTCTGCATATAACGGAGTAAAACCGCATCTAGATCAGAAGAAAAAACCATTTTGACCTATCGCTATATGGAAACCAACAGGATACATTAAATGGAATATGAAAAGCTTGGAACAAGCTAATCACACATAATACCTCTAGGAAAGGGAAAAAGACAACAATAAGATCTAACCTTTATCATTAATCTTGATAACAGACTTGCAAAGGAAGGCATCCACTTCTACTCCGGACTTCTACATTTTGCACAACTCTTATATCCTATCTATCACTGGACATAACCCCTATTTTGCATAGACACCACAATTTCTTTATGCAATTTTTACAAATTTCAGGATTTTACAAAATTTAAAAGGAATCTGCAATTATAAGAAACAGTATACCCAAAAATAATAATAATAATAATTTTATTTTATCCATTTTCTTCTTAATTTTCTTTTCCAACATTTTGCTTTTATTTTTTCTTTCAACAATATTGTAATCAAAATATCACATTGCTTACTTCTAACATTACGAAATAACTGGATTTCTTATTACAGTTATGCATATAATTTATAACTTATTTTCTAATAACATACATACATGTATATATACGTCTACTCGTATACCTTGTAGATAAAATTTTTAGAGTCGAGCCGTAATGTATACTAAGATTTTTATAAAGTATGTGTTGTTTCTGTATTGTGTTCGAGTCACCGTGTCCGTGTATGAAGACCTAAACTTGACGTGACAAAGATATTAGACATAAGTATTAAAAATGGAAAATATACAGTATGATTAGTGAGCTAATGCTTTCTTCATAAGCATGAGCTGGTAGACAGTGACAATTAATTCCATTGAATACGAGATCGTAGTTTCAAAAATAACAAGAAATTATAACACAAGCAAAATTCAGAAACAAACTAAAAGTCATGTAGGAGAATATCTACCAACTCAACCAGACATCCCTTTTCATGTCAGTAATTCCATTGAATACGAGATCTTAGTTTCAAAAATAACAAGACATTATAACACAAGCAAAATTCTGAAACAAACTAACAATCACTTAGGAGAATATCTATCAACTCACCAGACATCCTTTTCTGTATGAAAAAGGAAATATCGCATTAGAAGCACAGAACATCTTGATATGCAAGACACATCAAGGAGTGATTACAAGATGCAGGTTTCCTCTAAAAAACTTGATGTGGCATGTTCCTCTAACCAAAATCCAGCAGCCCCGTTTGAATCAGGAAAAAGCTTAATATTAAATAGCAGAAGGTGAGCCTTAACTAAAATTACAATTTTCATTTTTAAATCTTGGCAATATATCCAGAAGTCATATCATGTTCTTTACAAAGGTACTTTCTTTCTGAAGTTTTTGGTCTAGGGCCTCTAGGCCACCCTGTGCCACATGCCCCCATAAAAGATGTGTTTGGACGTTTCCCAACAGATATGAATGGTAAAATACTTTTTTGGTCTACCAACACTAATCAAATTTAAGAAAACCACAGGTAATAAAAGCATTTACAATATTTTTTGAACCTTTGATACAAGACACATAAATTTGGCAGTCAAAAAGTAGAAGCCCGAGATATCCCTAAAAGGATGGATTGAACACTTATCTATTTCTTCAAAGGAAAAGTCAAATAAAAAGCTAATAGCGCATACTACATCACAATCTTTGAAGCAGTTCCTTCATTTTCCATCTCACGAATACAAGAATTTAACTCAACCTTCAATCAAAGAAAAAGCCACCTTACCAGAATTATCAAGGAGGAATTCACACGCATGGACTCCACCTGCTCAATGAAAGAGGCCCACAGATACGAGGCCACCTTCACTACAGTTTGAGTCTGTGTTGCCATTACATCAGCACTTGGATATAGTCCATCTTCCATGTCAACTTCCCAGCGCCCACCAGAAGATGTCTTACCAGGGGACTGAGGTTCCATTGGAGATGATTCACAGCCATCTTCAGAGGCTTTATCACATGTCTCGATAGCCCACAAATCAATTGTTGGCAAATATAGCATGCAGGAATTTGCACCAGTGCATCTCACTGTCACAACAACAATTACATTCCTCATCAGACGAACTCAGGGAAATGGAGGAGGTTGGAAGGAAGCAAATAGGGGAGAGAAGGAGGCAGGAACTCTAAGTGTAGTTCAAATAATTGGATAGAGAACCCAGGGGGTGAAGAAAATAATGACTTTGACAACATTTAATCTTAACACCATGCACCCCGGTTTAAGGGCAACAGTTCGGACAGAGAAATAGCAGGAAAACATGCTCTAGGTGCTCTAGAGCCATCACCAATCTGGATTGAACTGCCTCAAGCTAATTCACTTTAGCACCAAAAGCTTTCATAGATCTCTTCATTTCACTTCTCTGTCTCCTTGCATTCCAAGGACCTCAAAATGAGACCTCATACTCCTTAACTCATTTATAACAGCTAATAAGAGAAAGTGGACATGCAAATCTTTCTGCTCTTTAAATTGCAAACATATATAAAATGCCCAGACACCATACATAGAATGAAACAGAATAGTCAAAGATCAACAAATAGCAGACGTAAAAGATGATATCAGTCAATGGCACACCAACGAACAGGGAAGGAGCGTGACTTTCAAGGATCGAGCAAAAGAACAATTTGCATTTGTGAAAATGCATATAGTGATACAGATGAGGACACAACGACACGAAATGAAATGAAAAAAATATGGATAAAATACAAGACATCTGTACCTTACAAGAAATATGAGGCCAAAGACTTTACAAGATGGACTAAGTCTGTAAGGGCAGCAGTATCCAAATCCATAAGTTTGCAAGTGGCAAAAGGGAATAAGTTATTAATTACTAATATTCAACTACCATCAACCAGGATCTTCCCCAACCTTATTATTCATTGGCAGTATTAGCATGATACATCATGGAATTCAATTAACATTCTAAGAGCATCTCACACAAATAATCCTCGATCAGACAGAAACAAACATTGTCTGTCCTGAGCAGGTTCGTCATGCCTTAGCAGAACACTTGCACTACCATGTCAAGCTATAACTGAAGTTTGAACCACTATGGACATGGAAAGTAAAATATAATATCATAGGAATAAACTAAAATCACATGTGATAAACATATTGAGATGAAATTGGGAACTGCTTTTGAAGGGAAGCTCCTAATTGTACGGGAACATACAGAAAAATAGGTTCCCAAAAAATCATGAATTTAAAAATAGCATAAATCACACTTTTGCCACTTAGTAAGTTGAACTATAAAATCAGACATACTCAATATCCGTGTTAGCCCATGAATCATGTCTCCATGTCCTTCATGAGAGATGCTAGCCAAATCAACTTTCCATACATCAATATTGCCAATGAAACAGTGGAGAAGAGATGAAGCAATATGCCTCTGGCCAGATCTCGGACTTCCACAAATCAACAATTGAAATCCTGGTTTATCACATGATCCAGTAGACTTTGTTTGTAACAACCCAGGGCGAGCACCCGTATACTGAGACTTGTGATGGATATTTTTTGAACAATCCTCATCAGAATATTCCTCTATGACAATAGAGCCGCATGGGACACTCTCTTCAACCAGAATATTTCCAAGCAAAAGTTTCCTCTCAATCTCACTTGTAACATCCACTTCCTGTAGCAAACCATTAATGTGCAACCACCACTTATCACTTTGCACTTTTCTGCTATCTAAAGCAGAAACAATTACATTTTTCACCAATATAGAAGCCCTGTAAAGATGTGATGGCAACCAGATGCGCTCATCCAGATACAGGCAAACCAGCAGTCTTGTTAGTGGCTGCAGAAGACAGGGAAGAAGATGAATTTTAAGAGGTGAAGAGACCACTTCATTCAGAGCAATTCCACTTTCTCTTCTAGAACATGGAGGTGGTGCACATGAGAGAGCCTTCAACCAATCTCTCTCTTCCACTGCAAATGCGGGAATAGCTGGGCATTTACTGTTTGCAGCACTAGTTTCAGCCGCTGAGAGAACTTCTTGCAAGGGGAAGCTCCTCCTCAGAGCAATTATAGCCGCCTGAGTACAAAGAGCTTGTAGATCAGCACCAGCAAATCCCTCAGTATGCTTTGCTACCCACTTCAATAGGGACCCACTTATTGGCTTGGGCCACTTCTGAGTGTGCAGTGAGAGGATCCCTTCTCTGTCCTTAACAGAAGGAAGAGGAAAATAAATCTCCCGATCAAACCTCCCAGGTCTTCTTAGAGCTGGATCAACTGCGTCAGGACGATTAGTTGCTCCAATTACAATAACTGAACCTCGAGATTTTAGGCCATCCATCAACGCAAGCAACGTGGAGACAACTGAATTATGCGTTTGATCTTGCTGCTTAGAGCGACATGGGGCCAAACCATCTATCTCATCAAAGAAAATAATAGAAGGTTGGGATTTCTCGGCAACTTGAAATAAAAGTCTGAGCTGGCGCTCAGCATCACCAACATACTTGCCAAGACAATCTGCACCTTTGCGTGCAAAATATGCTATTCTCCTGTCCCCACGAGCACAAGCACCAACTAGTGCACGCACAACCAATGTCTTGCCAGTTCCAGGATATCCATGCAACAGAACTCCCCTAGGAGGCGTAAGTCCTAGATTATTGAAAAACTCAGGGTATAAGAGTGGCAAAATAACCACTTCTTTCATGCACCGAATGACATCTTGCAGCCCAGCAACAGATTCCCAGCCCTGAAATCGTCTCTCGCCCTCTGAGTTTTCACCTCCAATGTATGTAGGTGCAATTCTCCACAAATCCCTATGAAGCCTCTTACTTTCACGTTTCAAAAATTCCTCATCCTCCCCACAGTTCTCTAACCATTTTTCTTCTGCTTCAATATCCTTACGGCATGCATCATTAGCCATCTTGCGTAATTCCAACTTCAACTTTTTAGCTTTCATTTTCTTCAAACGCTGTGCATTCTGTATTCCATGTGGTTGAAATAGCCGCCGATGATCAGTGCATGCTATAAGAAATTTACGATGATCAAAGATGCAACCTTTTGCTCGTGCACATGGCTGCAAAATTTATACAAAACCAGAACCAACCCAGTGAATATTTTTAATAAGAAAATGTAACAGCAACATACACAGTAAAGAGAAACAAAGCAAACAAAATGAAATTCAACAAGTCAATGAAGATTGAGAGGGTGAAAGAGATGCTAATCTTTTGTATAAAAACCACTCACTAGGTGGTAAGTTTTTGGACATCGATCAACACGACATCCTATGGTTGCTCCAGGTCTCCTACAGCGGCTGCATTTCAGCACCCTTCCACGGTATAGTGCAGCCCTAACATTTTTTAGGCATCCCAGTCCTGCAAAATAAACCTGAAAACAATTATGAGAATAGCTGATAGAATATTATTAACAAAAGGAAATAAGAAGGCCAAGAACATTCAATTTCTATGGATATCAACAGTATAGAAAATCAGATAGTCAAGATTGTTGCTTACATCCTATTAAGATTTCCATCATTAAGCTACACTTAAGAAGGTAGAATGCTGAAACCTGATAGACTTCTAAATGAACATGAAGAAAGTTTGAGTGATTCTAAATCATATCTTGTTGCATGCAAAAACACACAGGCAGGCACACACAGAACAATTATAAACGAGATAGAGTGAACTAAACATGGCAAACCCCTTTTTCTCCCTCCAAAGAAATGGTGGCCACAGGAAGCAAAGACCAATATTCTTCACAGAGATAACAGTGCAAACTGAAAGTAAGATTTGACATCTCAATCAATATGAAGCATGGAGCTCAAAACCAGCAATAATTAATACTATGTAGTAAATGAATTTACTAGAAAGACCCAGCAACCAACATAGAAGAGCTTCGCTTCATACCAATCACCAGATCAGAATTGAACTTAGCCCACATTGGGACCTTGTAATGGGAATACCAGCAAAGATATGAAGCTTGAGTGAATATAATTATTTTACAACTTAAATTATTATGGCCTTGCCTTGTCACCAAGGTTGCAGTAATATGTTACTAGTCTCAAACTTATGCGAAATATTTTTTGCATCCATCATACATACTATGGTAGGAATGAAGAACAAAAGCAGTGCAGTTCAAACTTCTAATTTTCATTTGAAACATTGGGATCTGAGAAAGACCCAATAACACAAAGCCTGAACCTTTCAGCTCAAACAAAAGGTTCCTAAGTCCTCCACAAAACGAAAAAACATGCCTGAAAAAGTTAATCAGGCATCAAAGGCAGCTTAATTTTCATATTTTCATAAGTAGGCATAAATTTGAACAAATCCATTCCACTCACACAAATAAGGAGACCTACCCCCAAAAAGATACATGTTAAAAGATAAGGCCCAGCTAGACATCCTTGCAGTCACCTGCTTGTCTGACAACTATAAAATCAACATGCAAAGATAGTCTAATACCAAAAGGCATCCCAACATCGATGACAAAAAACAAAGAAAGAACCACCAGAGGGGAAAAGAAAAAAAAAACCACAGGGAAGAAAGAAAGAAATAACCCATCCATTCAGAAAACTTCCTATGCTTCCCCTTTCTCATAGCCCAAAGAGGAGAAACATTCTTTCCATCCTAAATCAACTACCCATATTTATGGAATTGCCAAGTTGGCAATCAAAAAGAAGGATATTTCCGGTTAACGAGTAAGTACAACAATAAGAACACAACATACTCTTAGCTTAACTCCTACAAAGTAGAGCCATAAAAAAGGTTCTATATAGAGTGCCCACTAAAGGCATGAAATACAGTAAACAGTTTGAATGAGGCATAGATTTTCAACCAATATAACTATCCGACATAACAAAATTCTACAGATACAAGGATATAAAACACACCTCTGGACTCCATACAGCACATTGCTGATGAACCCAAATTCCTGCTATCCCAAATCGATCATTAATAGGACCAAGAAGCCGTCCAAGCCATCCAGATTGATCACCAAATCCATCCCATACATCATAGTTAGGCTCCTCTGAAGCAGATGATCCACTATATACCTCATTATCACTACCGGCACCTTCCAGTACAAGTATTTTTGGAGGCTTGCCATCAGTACCACCACCACATAAACCACAGCGCCTTCCAAGCTTTATTCTTGGTTTGCTGTCTGCATCGAAAGAAGTATTGTATTTCCCTTTTGATTTTTCACATGTCTCATCTCCAAGAGGTTTATCAGGATGCGCCTCATCTTTTGATTGGTCAGCTGTAGCACAGTCAACTTTAACAACATTTTCTTGCTCAGATGAAGCACAGTCAACTTTAACAACATTTTCTTGCTCAGATGAAGCACAGTCAACTTTAACAACATATTCTTGCTCAGGTACAAGATCACATGCCAATTTTTCCAGCTCCGCAGACTCGTTCCTTCCTTCCACATTGCCATTGCTCTGGCATCCTTCAACATCTGAATCCCTTTGAACTTCAGTCTCCTCTCTCTCAGCCAACTCTGAAGCCACATGGCAATCGTCTACTCCAACTTCACTTCTGCAATCCAATTTAAACTCCAAGCACAATCCATCCACCTCACCCATCTCTTCTAACAACTTATTTGTATTCTTTTCTTTGCCAACTTCCACTCTACCTCCCAAATCCTTCTCCTGGTTTTCATTTGCCAAACCATTTGAAGCTTTAATTCTTCCCGGCCTCTTTGATCTAACAACTGTTGATTTCTCACCCACCAAACTCTCTTTCTTATCACAACTCTCAGGCTTCATTTCATCCCCAGAGCCATCAGAATCCTCAAAGAGCTTTCTCTTACCCTTCAATGAAGACTCTCCCTTACACCTCTCAGAAAAACCAGCACACTTTGCTCTAGATCTCAACCTCGACACCCAACCAACATTGCATCCATCCAAATCCCTTGAACTTGAGCAAGGGGTTTTGCAGTGCACCCCATCCTTTCTCCTAACTTTCTCAACGCTACAAGCCACATTCTTATCAATCTTCTGCCGCTTTTTGGGTGGCATAGGCGAAGAATCCAGCAACACAGGAGCTCTACGAGTCCTACTGCTTCTACGGAGCTCCAATTCATTCCCTCCATTATTAACGTCAGCAGATTCAACCTTCTCAACCCCTCTATGGCTCCTAGTGTAAGCCTTTTCACAAATGGCGTCTAATCTCTTGTGCTTTTTCTTACCCTTAAACTTATTCCTGAGTTTCTGATCCTTCCTTCTCTTACCAACTGATTCAGACCGCGTTAATCGCATGTCAAAAACCCTCCAACGCAAATACTAAAAAATTATAAATTCTGACCTATCTCCTTTCTCCTCCCCTGTCTCCCTATATAATTTCTATACCTCCTGCCACGAATCTGCCGCCCACCATACAAACTAATTCCAAAATCAATTTGGCTTTTGTTCAAAAAGCTTCCCGTCCAAAAGGGAATCGCAAAACAAACAAATTAGATAAAATGAGGCCGATGCAAGACTGACCTCGGAATGATGGATCATGCAGAAGAAACACAAAAAATGAAACCCTAGAAACTATCCGATTTCAACTTGAATTCGTCCCGAGAAAGCTCAGTATTGGGAGATTTTAGACTCAGATTTCCTGATTATTCGCAGAAATTCATCATTTTCATTTTTCCGTAATGTTTTTCCCCCCCAGAGTCAAGAGTTTTAGGGCTTTTCTCTCCGAAAGAAGGCTGTTACAAAAAGACTACTAGGGCGGAGGAATTGAGAAGGCTTCAGAATTCACACTGGAAAAAGAAAATATATATATATATGTATCAATATATTATGTCCTCAGACACTCGTGCTTTCAGCGCGTGCATACACGAATCAACCAAGGGGTTAGAGTCCGGGCCCACGGGTTCTGATTGTGTGACGTGGCAACTCTAGAGTTGTTTGAGTGGTCGATTGTACCACACACTGACGGGTGCGGGTGGGGTGTGTATAGAGTGAAGTGATTTTCTCAATTTTTGTTGATTTTTCCCACCAAACGTTACCGCCAAAATTGGGTATTTTCATATTTTTTGGGCATTGACAAAAGTGTGTGTATATGTATATACATTTTGTCTTACTTTTATGTTGTTTGATCAGCTCAATACATTCAAATTAAACCAAACTTGTTATATGAACTTTATACCAGGAGGTAATAAAAGAAATTTGAAGAGATCAAAAAATGAAAAGTGCTGAAGAATTATTTAAATTGGAAGGAAGGATTATGTGATTCTTTTCTACTAATTTTATATTAATTTAATTTCAATTAAAATATTAATTTTTTCAATTTTATCATAATAAAAAACTTCTCAAAGAAAAATTTAATTTGTTCTCATGAATGTGTTGGAAACTTGATATTTGTCAATCTAAGTGAAGTTTTAGGGATTGAATGAATGGGGTAATTTGAATTTGATCAAGAATTTTAGTCGTTTTGGTATAGAAAAGCCTGTAAAATGAGCACTAAATCTGTTTAAGACGACACTTGTATTTGTGTAATGTAACAATGATATAATGTGCATTCTATCAAGATTGTAAATATCGTACAATTACATGTATTGAATATTGAACGAGTGAATACAGATTATTGAACATTTTGTATGATATTCAAAGCTTCATTGGCCTTCACATCATTAATTAATGTTGATATTGGAGTGCCTGATCATTTTGCAAAATATTACAAAGATAAAAGGAATTCAACTTTAAATTCATTTTTGGCAATTCTTTAGCTATTTTTAGTATATACTTACCAAATCACGATATATTTCAAAAACACCATGAGGCCCCGCGTAAATATTGAAGCAACATGTAGAGAATCTTATTAACTATCTATCTCAAAATACAATTGTTTGGGCGAGAAAATCCGACATATTATATTGTTAAAAGTTATATGTATTTCTAAAAGAAGAAAGGCCTTTCCGGGGAGCTAAAATGCAACCCATTTATTCTTGGTTTGGTTACAAAAATGAGAAAATGGATTTCGTATGGGTATGAGAAAATTGTACCCATATCGATACTAACCATGTAGATATCAACACAGGTCGGACATTGTGTTTAGCACAGGTACTGCACATTTGCTTAGTTAGACAAGAGGAAAGGCAGCACAATTACTTGACTACGCAAGAAGAAAAGACAAGTTTTCATCTCCTTCTTAGTGGAAAGATAAGAGGCCATTCATCATTGTAAGAAAATGCTAACTAAGGTTGCCCTCCTCCTAAGAGGATCTCTATCATTAATACTGGACATGATATAACTTTATACATACCGTCGTACCTCACAGACTATAAAGCTTTCCCTGCCAAATATATAAACACCAGTAGCCATCGGTGATCAAAAGAAAAGACCCCTCCTACAGTTTGTTCCAACAGCACTACTTCCAGGGTACTCTATCCGAAAAAGAAAACCATAGCAAAAATTGACAGGTGAAAGCATAACTACGCATAATTTTACTTAGAATAATAGATTCCATATTTTCATATTGGCAAAAGATTCCCTTCACTCATCCACAACATTCACGAGTTCGTACTCAACGAGTGAGAGATTGTTATCTTCCTTGACTTCAAATGTAGCAGGTTCAGTGACCTCAATGCGGCCCCATTTGTCGACAGCCAGCCTCATGGATCCCTTGAACATGTCGATCTTTGCATTTCGCAGGACAGCAGTAGTTCCAGGCTTCAACAGATCAACTGAGAATAAGGAAATATATACAAAAACAAATGAGTCATTCACTTGAAGTTCTTGTAAAATAAGGAGATCCAAAATGTATAAACCATGCAGAACCACGAGTCTATTACTAACTAAGAGGAAAAGGATGAGATATGGAATTCCAAGTATTAAGAAAGATGATTGGATATTGAGGCAAGGGCAGCAAGACATCTTCAGACATTTTATTTTGAGTAGAAACACTAGCGGCCAGTAAATACAGAGCAGCACTGAATATTTAGCCAAACAATGTGAACCCATCAGGAAGAAGACAATTTGAAAAGACTGGACATGAAACAATCATTAGGAAGGAACTGGAATAAAAATTTGATCCATTATGATCCTGAGTTTTAATAGTAGCACATTCAAATCCTAACCCATCTAACATTTTAATAAATAATTATACCTATAATTACAACACTGTCCTTGTTACTGTCTTTGGTTAAAATGCAACCCTTTTGTTAGTCAACCAATACATCGTCATTTTAACTACAAACAAACTTCCTAAAGTACCATCACGTATTTTCATGATATCACATAATTCCGAATGCATTTCTAAATTTGAAATTAAGAAGGAAGATATATTTAATTATCCATAATAAAAGGGAAGGGCGGTATAGTTGACCTAATGGGCTACTATTTTAAACCTAAGTGGTCCTTGCAAAACTGGTACCTATTCTCTTTGCTTTGTCTTTTTCATTACTCCCTCTGCTTTGTCTTGTGAGAAGAAGAGCATTATTTGGTAGTGAGATGGTTGCAACTCCAACACGTTAGACTCGACAACTTACATAAGACCTTCTTAACTATGTGAGAGAGCTTCTTTCTTTAAACAGCTGTGCTTATTATCTGAGATCAACTTGATCACAGACAACGAAATAGTCACAACCCCCTAGAAAATAGTAAAGTAGCTTTTCAGTTTTAACACAGTTTCTTCATAAGCTTTTAACAAAAACATTGATAGTAAATTAACCTTGTGAATAGCACCCCAAAAAATGACAACACATAAAATTCTACTCATGGTATTGCTCTAGTGAATTGCCCAAACAGGAGTAAACATGCAGCATGCCCATAGACAGTGATCATTACCTTCACATGAACATTCGAATTTATCATCCAATACATTTTTCTTCTAGTAAACAATCTGTGATCATAAATTCATAGTATAAAATCATAGATAACCTTCAACTTATTATAGCGTAAAACTCAATAAGTACGTTGCCAACATCCTAATCTCACATGGAAATAAAATTTCAACCAAAAAACAAAGAAGAAAACGAGAAGGGAAAAACAAAATTCCAGCATTTGAAATTCCGAAGACCATGAGTCCACGATCCATCACGGTACCACGAAAATCCAAAGGAGAAAAAATAAACACGTAAAAGTTCCAACACGCGTATACTCACCAATCACTTCATTTTCTTCTCACCTCCTTGTTTCTGCAATTTTCCCGTACTTATAAACAATAGTACATACGTATACGAATGTACGTACGGAAGCACCATACCGTACCTTGTTCGTTACGTGCAGTGAATAGGATGGAAGCTGTATCATCGCCAACGAGGCACTCAGCAATGCGGGTGTTGCGGAGGTGTGGAGACGCTGCTGCGCCCTTCTGCAGCACCGTGTTGGAGTTGACAACCTTAACCACCAGCGTGTGGCCGTTGGTGCCGGGCTTCAAGCTCTCCACCTTAACGAACACCGGCTTCCTCAAACCCTGACCACCACCATTATCCGCCATTTTTTTCCGATCGCGAGGAGAAAGAAAACCCTAGGAGGAGAATCGTGTGCGCTGGTGCAATGATGACGGTGAAGATTCAGAGTATGGTGGCGTGATTGGGGGGGTTTAGCTTTGCGATTCTTCGGAAATTGGATTTGGGGTTGTTGTGTAGTTGGGGTTTCGAAAATTTGGGTTCCGATTCAGTGGGGTGGGGGGTGGGATCACGAGGACACTCAGCCCATTCAGCTTCTGCCAAATGGCATTTCCGAGCTGTCACCTTAATTTCCTGGGAACTATAACAAACTCTTGGTTCGATTTTTTATATATAATTTAATGTAATATAAATACATGTATTTATATTTCACGTGGGAATTAGGGTTTCTTTGTTCTTCTTATTTTATATAATATTTATTATAATTTGTTTTATTACTTTTATATTATTTAAATTCTTTAAGACATTAATGTAATTAAATAAAGAGATAATTATAGTCTACTCTTCTGAGATTTAGTGTAATTATACGTAAAGTTTTTGTAGTTTGAGAAATTAAATCTAACACCCCTGAGATTTATTCATTTAACAAATTAGTCGTTCCATTAATATAAATTCACTAAATATACTAATATTAATAAAAAAAATTAAATAAAAATTCATATATATCCTTGATTGACATATTACTGATTTATTGTAGGTCAAATCTTTTTTTCGGACTAAACTATTCTTATAATGATGAAAATATGAGAATGATTTGATCATAAAAAGATTTATTTGACTCATAATAAATCAGTAATATATCAATGAACGGTATATATATATATATATATATATTTTCTGTTAATATCACAAAATTCAGTGAATTTTTACTAACGGATGGGCAACTTTGTTAGACGAAACAAACTTAAAGGTGCTAAATGTAATTTCTCAAATCATATGGGGTCTACATGTAATTACACTAAACCTCGGGGGAGGGGAATGTAATTATCCCTTAAATAAATTATATATCTACAAGTTATAATCTATGTTATATATATATATATATATATATAAAAGAATATCTAAACCCATAAACGACAATTAGTGATACCATCGTGTTAGTTTTTAAGTATGGTAATTATAATCCTACAAAAATTATGAAATGGCGGTTACCTTTTTTTTTTTTCTTTCTTTCTTTTTATTTTTGTTTTGAAATGTGATTTATTGGTTTATATATTTTATTCTTATATATGATATATAAAATATAAAATATTATTTATTATATTCAGCATGGGCGGTGTGTCGCGATGGTTAATATTATAAAATAGAACTTTTTATCTTACAAATTTTAAATACTCAAATTTACTTTATACTTTATTCCTTCCCGTAAAAAAAGATCGACATAATAGTAATCTTAATATTTTTAATAACCTCACGATATTTATAATTTACTTTTTAATTTGTTTATATTTGCTTATAATTTTGAGAATAAACTTTATTATTTTCTTACTTCGATTGTTATTCTTTTCTATATATATGTACATATATAGAAATACATTTTCTCAATTTTTAATTTAATCAAATATTAATATATAATTTTGGTGATGCAATTGTGACATTACACAATTATAAATTAATAAAAAGAATATTATAATCATCAATTTCACTTAAATAAAAAAATACGTGATTTGACACTACTAACAATAAAAAATTACTGAATATATTTTCACTTTCATACAAAAAAAAATTATGCTAAAACACAAGAGTATATTTTCAATAAAAATTTGAAATATCAAAATAAGAAGGAAACTAAACACATAATTGCCCTTTTGTAATTTATGTTGAATCCTTTACTTAAAAATTTTATAAAGAAATAAAACACTCTTATCTACATTTTAGTTCCAATCTTTTATTTAAATTAGTGGTAGATGCACACTCGATATAAGTATACAACGAGTACTATAGTTATAATATAGGGTTAATTAAATTTTGTCATTCAAATTATGATCGTTTTTATATTTGGCATCAGAACTTTTTTTTTTTTATGTTAATTTATGTTTTTAACTTAATGAAATTTTGCACTTTGCCATTTATAACTATTTTTCTACCAAGATTTTCGTCAAAAAAAAAAAAAAATCACACGCAGTGCACATGTAATAATTAAGGGTTATCTGATGTGATATTTTTTACATATGTACAATATGTGATGTTTTCCGACAGAAAAAATCAATAAAAAAACAATCATATATGGACAGATGCAAATTTCACAAAGTGAAAATGATAAATTAAAAAAAAAAAATTAGATGCCAAAGTGTAAAAATGAGTATAATTCGTTTAGCAAAATGTAATTTACTCTATGATACATATACATATATTTATGATGCCACTTATTAATAAATTGATCATACAAATCATTTTAAATAAAAATAGGAATGATTATATTTACATTTCCTGACACATGATTTGTTTCTATAAATTATTTATGCATTTTGGATAATTATACAGACACTCGTCAGAAACATCAACATCAATCATACAAATCAACGCTGATTTTTGAAAAATTACACATACACCCCAAAAAATGTCGACACCTTGACACAAACTTACCCTACATTTATGAATAGTTTCTGTAATTATACAATATGCAATGTAAGATAGACCATAAATCAAGAGCATAAATATAATTATCTAAATAAATATAAATGAAATCGTCTATAACAAATGATAATTGTATACAAAAAATAAAACTATTTTTCTTTGTAAAAATATAAGACTGGATACTGAATAAAAATAGAGTGCAGTATTCAACCTTATATCTTTACATCAGTGAAATTTGAACAAAAAATCTCAACTTCACCAGTTAAATTAAATTTCATTGGTTCTATTTAATTTTCATAAGAAGTAATCAAGTCAAAATTATAACAATTATTTTCAATATATACCTTATTAAGAAAAGGGTTATTTACACTTAGAATCATTATAAAAATGTAAAATTACACTTCTTCCAAAAAAGTTATAAAATTATACTTAGACCTCATTTAAAAAAAATTATCCGTTTACACCAAACACTCTTCCATTGAGGTTTAAATGGAAAATGCTAATTTCGACAAAAAAAAATACATAAATTTTTAATTTTATCTCTTATTTAACATTCCCCAATAATAATTTTATCCAATAACTATAATTTGAAAGCAATATTTTCTTACAAAAAACCCTTTTGATTATATATATTACATTCACTCCTTTCCAAGTATAAAATATTATAGTGAAATATTGAATGGAGGGTAAAATTAAAAATTAATGTATATTTTTGACAAAGTCAATATTTTTCGTTCAAATCCTATATATAGAAGGTCAGATGTAAGTAATGAATTTCGTGTAAGTATAATTCTGAAATTTCAATGGAGAAAGTATAATTCGTATTTTTAAAAGGGCGTAACTGTAATTAACCCAAAAAGAAGTAGAAAATATACGTTTATTATACGTTTCATCAACAAAAGACACATCCCGATTGAACAAAAAAGATGACAACACATAGTCTACGGACTGAATTTTCTATTTCAAATTCTGTCACACATCACACATAAACAATGGCTTCCATTTTCCAAAACCAACATAACATAAATGCAAACTGCTTCTTTACTCTGTTCTTATTGACAATTCTTCTATGCGGAACTCTACCAATAGTCCACAACCATGAGGGAATACTTTTTGAGCATACAGAAGGCAGTGACAATGTTGATAGCATGCAGAACGGAACGACTCTACGACAATCAGAATAACGTCCGTCCTCCACCGGAAGTCGAACACCGTTGAATCCCTACATATAAGGAACTGGGAACCTTTGCGTTTCAGGGCCGGTGACCATGTCTTCCCAAAGCAAATCCGAAAGTGCCATTGTCAATTCTCCCACTTTACCTGTAGCAGAAACCATATGAGAAAGACCTTGAGCAACAGATGAACGAGTGAATATAGGACTATGCGTGTATTTAATGCACAGCAAGGGGATAACATAGTTGGATTAAGAGAAATGAGGGAGAAAAGGTGACAATATGCTTAAAATGTAATGCAAATGACTGAGGGTTGTTTTTGGATGGAAGGATTTGAAGTCGACACAACGGGAGTTTAAGGAATTGAAATTCGCGTAGGATGAAATTATTCAAACAAACTTAATGGATCTGCTATTATGAATTTTCAACTCTTTAGCTCCAAACCCGTCAATCCAAACAGAACCAACGGAAGATAGCTAAGAAACAAAAGTTGAAGCAAATTACCGTCTCCGATAGGCTTCTCATCCCA
Source organism: Sesamum indicum (assembly GCF_000512975.1). Taxonomy (NCBI): domain Eukaryota; kingdom Viridiplantae; phylum Streptophyta; class Magnoliopsida; order Lamiales; family Pedaliaceae; genus Sesamum; species Sesamum indicum. Next base: position 4,339,734 of record NC_026158.1, read on the forward strand.
CATGATGATTGGCAATAATGGAAGTGTGCTTCCGACGTACATCATTTCTGCAGATTCTTTAGCCTCTTCCACAGTCAAATTTCCAGTTCTCACACTCTTCAGTCGGCCTTCTTCGACCAACTTAGGTGCTAGTTGAAGAAGCCTCAAAGCCGTGCACCCACTTAGGATCTTATCAAAGACTGGCAAGACAAGCTCTTTCTCACGAGTAATAAAGGCGACATTTACATTTGGACCCTCTGCAATATAACCTTCCTCGTCTACCCATATCGATGCAAATGCACCCTTATCCTCAGCTTCCATCTTTGCAAGGACATTTGGGAGGTAGTTTACATTCTTCATTGTAGCAAAGAGGGGCGATTTCATCGGGATTTTAGATGTTATTACTTTGACTCCCTCCTTGCACTGCGAGAAGTCTTCGTCTATGACTACTGCATAGAAGGCAGATGATGGGCATCCAGCAGGAGAGAGTAAGAAGTCCCCTGGCCCTGCACTTAACCAGTATCTAAGCGTTCCTTTCCGGCAGTTTGATGCAGCTGTAAGTTGAACAAGAATGCTTCGAAGTGTAGATTTGGGAAAGGGAGAAATGATTCTTGCTTTTGATGCTGATCTAAGAAAACGGTCAAGGTGGACGTCCAACTCGTAGAGGTATCTGCAAAGCAACAACTACTAAGTCATAACCTACTAGAAAATAGAACGCGACGAAGCCAAACACATCAAAAGTCCAATCATTTCAATTGCAAATCCTTCAATTATAACTCCTTTTAGATGGGCTATTAAGATAAAAACCGATGATTTCTTCAAATTACAACCCAAAGCATTTGCAACCAACAGAAAATTTTGGAAGCCGACTCAAAGACTATATTCGCCTCGAGAAGATCCTTCCCACAAAACCTTAACTGAAATATGATCAATATGAATTGACAGGTGACAGGAAATAAAAGAAAAAATTACCCATCAAGAACAATGGCCGTGTCAAAGACACCGTGTCCACGATGAACCATGTGATCATCCACCGGGATAACCATCATTGCCGGATCAAGAATAATCCCACCAAATACACTGGAATACATTGCTGGGTAGGGCTTTGGCTTTCCCAACCACTTCTCTTGTAGATTTGAGAGCAACTAAACATCAAAACAGCAAAAGGGTCATACTCAATTGCAAGAAAGAAACTATTTTGAGATGGATCCAAATGCAGAAATATCATTCAAGAAACAAGTCAAGATATAGATAAACCTTTTAGAGACTCATCCCAACACATCAAGATTTATTTCCTTTACCAGTATATTGCTATTTCAATCTTTGGGACCTTAACAGAGATATCTACCTTACATGCTCTTAATGGCAAAATCTCTAAACTGCTTCATATGTTATTCTCGGCAAAATTACACTCATAGTCCCATAGAGTAGGGGGTCAACAAATTTGGTCATCTGCTTTACAAAATTTTCAAAATAATCCTAAAATTTAAAAAAAAAAAAAAAAAACTCAACAAATTTAGTCTCCTTTAAAGAATTTTCAAAATAGTCTAAAAAAATTAAAGAAAACTCGATGCATTTAGTCTTTACTTATTGGGTTTACCATTATAAAAATCACATAAAGCATGTGAACGTAAAGCAGCCGACTAAGATCGTTGATCCCCTGTCTATGGGACTAAAAGTCTAATTTCGCGTATTATTCTCCAACACCATCACCCATTTCAAAGAATAACTTGAAACAAGTGAAGAAACTCATCAAGCAGCAGGCAAATACAACTCACTGATCAGACAAGACTGAAAGGAGAAGATCAAGAAAATGTTTCAAATTCAAAACCAACCGCACAATTAGCAATCAAACCACTCTCATGATACTAAAATCAAGACTGCAGAGATCACCTCCGACGCAGATGAAAACACATGGACTTTAAACTCTTCACCATTTCTGTCCGCAATCACTGCAAGCAGAACAAAACCCAGAAACGAGTTAACTCTAAGTCAGCAATTCCAAGAAATTCGGGCAAAAGAAAAATTACCAGATTTCTCATTGCAGGAAGTCGCCATAGAACCAAAAGCAAAACAGAGAACAGCAATTCCGAGGAAAAAGGTCTACAGATTCTGAAAAGAGTGGGAAAAAGTGGTGTCACTTATCGATGAAATGATGTTAATCAGGACAAAACCCATCTCCATTTTTCAATTAATTCTTTGCATATTATATGCTTGTCGAGGTATATATACAAGCAGATAGTGGGCTTCATTCACGTCCAAGCAGCAAGACGGAAGCTGATGACTCGGAATTTTGTCTTGTACCTTTTACGGCAGTAGCGTCCGCCATCATTCTACTATCAACTTTGCCTATTGGGCTGTTAGATAAAAAAAATAGTGCTTTTTAAAAAGGGGTAATTATAATTATATCCCCTAATTTATAATTTATTTATACAAATCACTCACATTCTTTAAAAATTTATACATAAAAAATATAAATATTATTTATACAATCATTATTGATTTTAAAAAAATTACATATACACCCTTAAAAACGCCAACATCATTACATAAGTTACTCATTTTTTTTACAGTTATGGATAGTTATTATAATTATGCAAAAAAATATGAATAGTTTGTGTAAATAAACTATAAATATAAAACAAAAATATAATTATCCCTTTTAAAAAGATATTAAATCCCATATATGGTCGATAAAAACTTGTTGTGGCTACTCTAAATCAGAGAATGTAGCCAATTGTCGTTATTCCATCAATCAACCATATAAAGTGACGAGCTCTGAATTCTTGTCAACGCTCTACCACAAAATTTTTCGTATCGACAGTTAAATATTTTTCTATGTTTCAAATATATTATAAATAAATAAATTATATAAAATAACAAATTACATTTCAAAAAGAAAAAAGAAAATTAATTTAAGTTATTCTTGACATATTAAAAGAATTGATGTGGTGGTGTTAAAATAACATAGAGTCGCTTTTATAAAAAAAAATAAAAAATAATTACAATTAATTTTTTTAAGTAATATAATTAAGAATATAATTATTATATTTAAGAT
>NC_026158.1:4342898-4345902 GCF_000512975.1 Sesamum indicum
TTTTCGTTTAAATTATTATTATATAATTTAATTTATATATAATTAATTTTAACAACATACTAAAATCCAAAATTAATAAAATTAACATTGCATTAACTTAAAAAATTACAATTAAGGGTACAAATGTAATAGTTATTTATTTTGTATAATTGTAAAAAATTACATTAAATACAAAAAATATTTTGTACAATTGTGAAAAAAACAAAAAATATACAATTAATCCTGGCTACCCGGTACTGGCACATCCGATTGTGTTGAAGAATTTCTTTGTTGTGCTTGTTGTCGTGCACGCCTTTGCGCCCAATCCATCTCGTTGTGAATACGTGTTGGTTGATTTCGCCCAGGGCGCGAAGAGATGCGAATAGTAGGATCGTGGACCAACTCAAATCCCGGTACATCCCAATAATCTTCGGAATGTACAGGTTCAAATGACTTAGAATATGTATTCTTATAAGTCATTATATCGTAATAATCCTTCACCATTGATGCAGCATTAATCATGAATGCAGCGCATACCTTTTGAGCGTGACTGCAAGGTATACCAAATTGAGTCCATTTGCCGCAAGAACATTCTTGGTTCGCAATTTTGACAACATGGGTGTTGACTCCATGTCCACCGTGACGTCTTGTAACAACCGAGGCGGACTGTTGGAACTGATGGAATTTGGTGACGGTATGTTCAACAGAATTTTGATGCCAACGTGTGAACATCTTATATGCAAAATCCGTCCACAGTTGGTTGTTGGTCAACATTACAGTACTTCTTGCTAACCTCTCACGGAAATAATGGACACTTCGCTGAAACGTCATCTCAGCAATTGCTGTCAACGGTAGGCGGCGAGCCCCTTTCAATACTCCATTTATGCATTCCGACATATTTGTCGTCAGAATTCCGCATCGCCATCCACCGTCATGTGATGCTGTCCATTTTTCCTTGTCGATCCTATCTAACCACTGAAACGCCTCGAGGGACTGTTTCTTTATCTCCTCCATAGTGCGATTGAATTTTCTGATCTGATATTCAGAGCCAGCTCTCCAACAAAGATCCTTCAACACGACATTTTTGTATTTACTGTTGAAATTGGAACACACGTGCCGCAAGCAATATCGGTGCACGCCGTTAGGTGGCACGAAATCCGGACATTCACGTACAGCTCTTGTGATACCAGCATGGCGGTCAGAAATAAGGCAGATACCCCGTCGCCCTCGTATAATGTGTCTGCTCAATTGTCTAAGAAACCACTTCCAAGATAAAAGTGATTCTTCATCGACAACAGCAAAAGCAAGAGGAAGTACCTGTTGATTTCCATCCATGGCAGCAGCAATCAACATCTTGTGCTTGTACTTTGTGTATAGATGGGTCCCATCTACACTGATAAGGTTGCGACAGTGTTGGAACCCTTCAATGCACGGCTTGAACGCCCAGAATACGTACCCTATCACATATGCACCGGTTGATGTGTCGCGGGCTTTATGTTGCCATTCAACAATCGTTCCTGGATTATATTTTTGGAGAGCTCCCAAGTATTTGGGTAGCTTTTGAACGGAGCTCTCCCATGTGCCATAAACCATCTCACGTGCCATTTTCAAACTGTACCATGCCTTTTGATATGCTATATCGTATCCGGTATGGTCTTTCACAGTCTGGATGACATGCTTGATTCCGTACGACGGGTTGCATTTTACATGTCCTAACAATAAAAAAGCAACATATACTCTATCTAAATTACCGTGTTCGAGGGACATTTGATTCAATATACATGTATGGTCCACTCCGTATTTTGTTATTGTCCACCTTCCCACCGTGTTCAAGGGACATTTGATTCAATATACATGTATGGTCCCCTCCGTATTTTGTTATTGTCCACCTTCCCATTTTTGGTTTGTAAATGCCTCGCAGCTCCCATCTACACCGCATAGCTGCAAAAAATAAAGACGAATCAGTCGAATAATTTTGTATGTTTAGACATATACGACAAAAAAATATATATATTTATATTATCGGTGGTATGCCTACACAATACTTTCCACTTGGTCTTTGAACTCTCAGGTACCCAATACTCGCGTCGGGCATGTCGTATTGAGTGATCTTTCACCGCCTCGATTAAAGCTTCTTTATTTTTGAAAAGCATTCCCACATCAAGTCTGCCTTCGTTTTTGTCATAAAATTTTGCATACCTTAAGTTCGGTACATCAATGGAATCCACTGGTACCTCCGGGAATGTTTGTTCAAAAAATGGTATGGAGCGGTAAAATATTTCCTGAGAAGTTCGTTGTGCCGTAACCGGCTGAGAGGATGTCGACGTACCTTGTGCAACATTTTCGGCGACAACATTTATGTCAACATCTTCGTTTCCATCCTCAGGTGGAATTGGATAATCCACTTCATCCGGTTCGGAAGCTGCATCTGATTCATTAGCCAGGCTGTCCGCAATAGGGTCTTCTGGCTCGGCAATGTGTTGTGCAGAAGTTGGTATAAAATGGGAGGTGGATGGAGTATGTGAGTGGGTGGGCTCTGTGTAATTAAGTTCAATATTATCGAGCCCTTGTGTGACAGACACCACATTCGGAGTATAACAATCTGTATCATAATGTGATGTGCCTGCACCAAAATCGGGGTTAGAAGTACCTGCACCAAATAGGATTTTATGTCCGAGCGTGTCCAAGAAATCCTACACCAAATAGGATTTTATGGAGTCTATAGGTGCGGACGCCTTCAATTAAATCAACACCTCATCACTGCATTAGTGGAGAGGTGGCGATCGGAGACGCACACCTTCCATTTCCGTGTAGGGGAAGCCACAATTACCCTACAAGATGTACAAATAATTTGGGCACTCCCAATAGACGGCGAGCCGGTGACTGGAATTGATTTCGACCGCACAACACAACAATGGCAAGAATATTGCCTTACTTACATAGGCTTTAGCCCGGATGCAAATGTGTTGAAGGGCTCGAGATTACAGACATCGGCAATTACATCTCATTTGGCGGCGGTCGAAAT
>NC_026158.1:4345939-4346559 GCF_000512975.1 Sesamum indicum
GTTGCATTACTTTTATTTGGGGGATTGATGTGCCCAGATTCCTCAGGTAACTATGTCTCATTACTATATCTTTCAAAATTAGAAGATATAGAAACCGCGAGGAACTACAGTTGGGGGAGTGCTGTGCTGGCATTTTTATATCGCGAATTGTGCAATGCCAGCACAAAAGGCAAAGCGGCAATTGGTGGAGCGCTGCAATTGCTACAGGTAATTTTGACTTAAAAAGTCTTACACGTTTTTATTTTTTTTTTTGCTATTGATATTCATTAATAACACATATTTGTATTGTTCGTGTAGATTTGGGCGTGGTCACGGATTACGCCACTTTGTCCTGGACTTGGTGCCCAACGGCTATTTATGGGTCAAGTGCAAATGGACAACAATCGCTGGCTCCCAGCAGCACCATATGGTGCTACTTGGAATTGTCAGCACACTTTCACCACTACAGTTCGGGGAACTGTACGAGTAATACGAGAAATTTTGGATGAGATGCAGGCGGATCAGGTAACTAAGTTTAATTCAACAACTAAATCAATTCAAGCCCAGCAAAGGTCCATCTGATTTTTAAATTGACCTAATTAATTTTAAGGCCCAATAGGAGTCGAATAAATTTATTTAAT
>NC_026158.1:4347978-4359434 GCF_000512975.1 Sesamum indicum
CATTATTTAATGACGAGTCGCGATTTCAAATCGCGACTCGTCATGTTTTTGTTATTTATTTAAAAATAATTATGATAAAATAATTTTTTTTTTTTTTATAATTAAAAAATAATTAACTCGCTACAACTCGCTACAACAAATACGACAAAGCTGCGCGGCAAATTGGAATTTTGCACTCTTGCTGATGACAAAGAAAGTGAAGATATCGTCACTCAAAATTTATTTAATTTGTTGATGTTGGCAAAAAAAATAAATAAAAGGTCATATTTATTTTGATTGACTTAGTACTGATTTATTATAGGTCAAATTCTACAATATAAGAGAAAAATAGGAAAATGATGCAACAGACTAAAGTTTAAAAGAAGTACTACAAAATGGGCGGAAAATTGTTATTTTTTCTCCTTCAAATGAAACTTTTATTAACTTTAACGGTTTCATTAATGAAAAGACTGAAACATCAAAATAAATAAACAACAGTTTGAGAACTAAAATTGCAATATAAAGTTTGTTGAAGGACCAAAACTACATAACTGACTATATTTGAGGACCAAATAAGTATTTATTCCTTTGTGTAAATAGATTATAGATAATGACGTGTAAATGTAATTGTCCTTTTAAAAAAATGTTGGATCCGAGATAAGGTCGATAAAAATTGGTTGTGGCTACTCCAGATCAAAGAACGCACGTGTCGTGGAAATATATTTTCCCCCAAAAATTTGTCCGACACATAATAAATTAGTAATAAGTTAATCGAACTAAATATAGATTTTTATTCAATTTTTTGCTAATATCAACAAATTTAATAAAATTTGACCAGATGGTGAATTTATATGCTATATAAAAATCAAGTTAGGGGCACTAAATATATTTTTTTAAATCATAGAATATATATATATATATATATATATAATTCTATCAAACCTTAAAAGAGGACAGTATAATTATCCTATATTTTAATTAAGGAAATATTCTACATATGACATATAAATGTTAAACGGAATAGAAAATATAATAAGATCTAAAATACAACATTCAATTCGTGTTATTCGGAAATTGCAACCTTACCCTCAAATCTATTGATTCAAAATGCAGATAATTTTATAGTTGGTTGGATTGCAATTAATTATTTTGTATTATTAAATTCAAATATTTTTTAAAATATTTTGAGATAAAAGGATAAAATTTCAAAAGAATTTCTTATTTAAGAAAATAAAGTAATTAGGAAAGAGACGATAGTTTTTCCTTGGCATCAATTTTTAGAATATATCATTTTTAGTTTTTTTTTCTAATTTAAAAATTATTATAAAATTAAAATTGCGTGAAATATTTAAATATATTAATTTATATATGTATTCTTTTTAAATATAAAATAGCTGAGAAGAAATAAAAATATTTAAATATAAAAGAAGAGAGAGAGATGTAAAGTTGCATAATGGCATCTTTTTTGTGACAACTCGCCACGACAAATGCGACAAAGCCGCGCGGGAAAATGGAATTTTGCACTCTTGCCCAAGACCAAGAAAGTGAAGACAAACATTATGGATAATTATGTTTTACTTTTTTAAAATTTGATATAATTATATATATATATATATATTCTGTATAATTTATTATATTTAATCTTCTTAATGTTTATTTTTATCTAATAAATTGATTCATTAGTTAGTTAAAATTTACTAAATTTGTTGATATTAGCAAAAATATTTAATGAAGGTTAATATTTATCTCGATTGACTTAGCACTGATTTATTGCAGGTCAAATTACTACAAAGCTTTAAAAACACCACAAAATGAGAAGAAAATGGCTATTTTTTCCCCGTCGAATGAAACTTCCATTAATTCTAATGATTTTATTAACGAAAAGAGTAGAAATTTCAAAAAGAATAACAGTTTAAGACCAAAATTGCAATATAAATTTATTTAGGATTAAAATTGCATAAGTGGCTATGTTTGAGATAAATATTATATTTATCCCTTTGTGTAAATAGACCATAGATCAACGAGGTGTAAATATAATTATCCCTTTTAATAAAATGTTGGATATGAGATAAGGTCGATATAAATCAGAGAACAAAATTGTCACGGACATGTAATAATTAGTAAATAAGTCATTCATTCTAAATAGGGATTTTTATTCACTTTTTGATAGTATCAGTAAATTCGATAAATTTGACTAATGAATGAATTTATATGTTAGACAGAAATAAAGTCAGGAGTACTAAATGTAATTTTTAAAATCATGGAGGATATACATGTAATTACACCAAACCTCGGAGGAGGACGCTATATGACTTATAAATGTTAAACGAAATAGAAGATATAATAAGATTTAAAATACAACATTCAGTTCGTGTTACTAGGAATCTAAATGTAATTTTTAAAATCATAGAGGATATACATGTAATTACACCAAACCTCGGAGGAGGACGCTATAATTATCCTATATTTTAATTTAAGAAAAGATATTCCACATATGACTTATAAATGTTAAACGAAATAGAAGATATAATAAGATTTAAAATACAACATTCAGTTCGTGTTACTAGGAATTTGCGATCCTTACCCTCAAATCCCTTGATCCAGACCCCAGATAATTTTATAATTGGTTGGATTGAAATTAATTATTTCATATTATTAAATTTAAATAAAGTAAAAAGATTTTATCGCAATATATATACTAGTTATTATCGTACGCAAATCTTGCAAGCATCTAAAAAAAATTGATGTGAGATGACAATAAAAAAATTATTAAAATAATAAATTATAATAAATATAAAGAAGTAAGTGAGAGAAAAATATGAGTAGTGGAGGAAAAAAGGTATAATTGTGAAATTATTAGAAAATATTGAAATTACTAATTTGACCAATTTCTTTTAAAGGGATGAAATGAAATAAAGGGTAAATTTGGACTTTTAAAATATTAGTACGAAAAAAGATTTTCTTTTATAATAACTAGCAGTCCATGTACACGAGATGCGTGGACAAATAAAAAAAAGTTACAAAGTGTAAGGGTAAACAATATTAACACCTCTGCGATTAGGCCGAAATGCACGCTTTCTTCCTTTTATAGAATTGCAGCTACACATCAAGAGATTATAGTTGTAATTATAAGTACACTCCCTATTTAAATACAAAACTTACACAAACACCCTTTAAAAAGTGACACTAATATCCTTAGGGTGTGTATTTGTAATTTGAAAAGAGTAGAGGGTGTTTGTGTAAACTGACCTACCTCATGGGGTGTCAATGTAATTTACCCAAAATATTAATATACAATTGTGTTTAAATTATGCATTTTAGTCATTTTTAATACAAGATACGATACAAATTTAGCGTGAGTTAAGAAAAAAAATGAAGTTTGTGAGAAGAACAAATAGCCGTGAGGTGAGAGAAAAAAATAATTGTGATTGTGGGTATATTAAATATATAAAAGTTTGCGTGGAAAAAAAAGAACAAAGAGAACGGGTGAGAGATTATGGAGTGGTTTGAAAGAAAAAAATGAATTAAGGGGTAAATTACTATTCTAACCCAATTTTATTTTAAGAGAAAAATGAATTAAGGGGTAAATTTGAATATTCAAAAATTGATACGATATAGGAACTTTTTTCTATAATAGTATATGTATATCTATATTAGTTGTTATGCCACAATGTCGCTGCGTTTATATAATAAATAATTATTTATATTTTGAAATATATTATTAATATTAAAAAAGAAAAAAAAGAAAGAAATAAAGCCACAAAAAAATTAATTTAAGGGTATTTATTTGCATAATAATAAAATTAGTATTGTGGTGTTATATCTGCTATTTATGAGAGAAAAAAATATTTTTTTTTATATAATATATATATATATATATATATATATTCATGAAGAGAGAGAGGGGATGGTTTGGTCCCACCTTATTGGTCAATTTGGGTAAGCAGGGCCAGGGCATGCTGCTCCTCAAATTCTTATCCTATTCTCTCTCTCTTTTTTTTCTTAAATGTTAATTAAATTTATAATTTAGTCCCTAATTTTATAAAATTAAATTTAATCCTAAGTATATTATTATTTAGTCCTACTATATTTTTAATATATTCAAATTTCAACTTATATATAATTAATTTATGATAAATTTAATATTTTTTAATAATTATCGACGTACCCTATAATTATGTACAAAAAATTTACCAATATTACAAAGACTCAAGGTCATATATTTATATTATTTATGCTTTATTATTAAGTGAGCTCACCCTTTGGGTGTCTCAACTTTTTGATTTTTATAATATTATTTTATTATTATTTTTTAGTTTCTTTTACTTGCAGATTGTCCACTCTTCTCCACTTGCACTATTTTTGACATCTTATTATTTCCTTGTTATTTTAAGTTTTAATAATTTTAATTTTTTAATTAAAATTTAAATATAATTTTAAAAATAAAAATAAGTTTCTAAAATTATTATTGGGTGTGCCACATGCACTGATATATATGATCGAAGAGGGTGGTTTTTATTTATTTATTTTAGTTTTTCACTTTCTATATTCATAAATTATTAGTTTAATAAAAATATTATTATATTTACACACGCATCAAATATGTATTTCCGACTAGCATACTATAATAAGTCAAATCAAACACATAGCAAATCAAACATAGCTCCTAAATTTTAAAGTTTTCAAGCACGATGAAGTGTTGCATATCTCCCGTATGAGGTTGATAATGACATAACGTTGGCATGTTGCACTTCGATTCGGTTGCAGAGGTTGAGTGGTTCACAAGTCCAAAGGCTTATGACGCTTCAACCAAAACATACAGTATATCATATAATGAATTTTAGATCATGCAGCACATTTGATCTAAATACTGAGCTTATGGGCTATCTAGTAAGCCCGTTTTATTTTCTATTATTAGATTGGATAACCAGCTCAATATACTATTATAATATGAGTATAAATTGAGGGGTAAAATGCAATATATTGTTTTTGAAAGATAATACGCTAAGAGTGTGAAATTTGAGGACTAAAAATATCACTTAGGTCTAAATTTATATTTACGTCCATTTACTGGGACTAACTGCTTATATAAATATATTGAAGGACTGAATTGTAATTACTCCTTTCAACATACACACTCTCCAGTCTCCACCGCTTCCCAGTTTCTGCACTCAGCTCGTGTATACTTTGGCAGCAAGCCATGGACGAAGAATTCTCCGTTGATCCCTCTCAGCTGCTCGAAGCTGCTTCCGACTTCGCTCATCAACCAGGTTTCCTTCAACTCTTCTGTAACATTGATGTGTGTTATTTTCTGTATGTATACGTGTATTTCTCTGTATGTATAGGCTGACCCGATGTTTTCAGGTGCTCTTTCCGATGCTTCAGCTCAGGAATTTCTCACCCGGTTCCCTCTCCCTGCTATTATCGGGTAAATTTCTAAAGGCTTTCCCGTTCTAGTTCGCTGAATCGTCGCAATCGTATGTATAGCTCATAAACACGCCGAAAATGGACTCTTGTTTTCAGGAAATTGTGTTTTTGGTTTTTGTTTTTTTTTTCTTGTCGTGATTTGTTGAAGTTTATGGTGGTATTATCATTGGATTGAAAATATGAATAGTGCTCTGCAAACCAATGCGGATTACCCTGGTCTGGAAACTGCTTTGGTGGATTGTTTGGAGAGGCTGTTCAGGACTAAATATGGAGCATCACTCATCCCGCATTATATGGTATGGTAATAATTTCCGTGAGTGGCAATTATTCTGTAGTTTTTCTAATGTAAGTTGAGTAGGGTGCTAGTGTAGTCTTCCAACCATGATATTGCTGTTTGTTGGAATTAATCATTACATATTACCTGTTCAATGTTGAAATTCAGCTACCTGGTCGAAGTAATTTTTAAATTTTGTTTGTTCATTGGCTATCTCGCTTGATACACATCGTTGGGTACTAGGCTCAGTGCTGTACCCCGGTATATTACTTGTGATGTATTAGATAGACATAGCATGAAACCTATGAAGTAACTCGTGATTTGTTAGTCGAATCTATTATTTCTAGTCACTTTATTATCTGATATTTTGGTTCCAGATTAACCTGTTTCTGAATTTATGTGCAACAATAAAGATGAACACATTTACTTCTCTGAATCTGAAGTCCTATGTATGAGTCATTAGTATTTGTTTCCATTCAGTCTATGAGGTTTACCTGTTAAATCTTGATAATGAATTTGGGGTTCTCAGTTCTGTAGGTTTTCTTATTTGGGTTATTAAGCTTTAGCGAGTACCAGTTCTTCTTTTTAGTTTGAATTCTTATATTATTTATATGTTTCAGCCTTTCGTCTTAGTTGGTCTTGGGACGGATTCTCAGAAAGTGAGACGTCTGGCCTGTATAGCTGTAAGTATATGATCTTGTTTTTCTTAAGCTTATACATCAAAAGCAATTTTGATTCCGAAGAAAACAGGATACATTTTCCAATTTTTGATCTCATATTGCTAGCTTCATTTTGGCCCACATTACTGAAAAATATTAATTCTAAATATGGCATGATAATCATTCTTTCAGATATCATGTCTGTTGGGACATACAGATAAGAGGATTGCTGTGCAACTAGTTCTTCAACATGATGTTTATTCCCATCTGCTCAGTTGCTTGACTGATGGGTAAATTCCAGAGTTTTTGATGTGCACCTACATTTACTTAATCTCGTAAAATATAATTGTATACTTGTATACATCATTAATTCAATCCTGTGACGTAATACTGTGTATTACATCGATTCGCCTTATGACATATGAGCTGCTTTGTGATAAATTCTTCTGTCCTAATTCTGTGCTGGCTTCTTTTTATTATTCTGTCCTTTATTTCATAGTGTGTTCTTATTATTCTTAATGTAGAGAAAAGTACGGGCGAAAATGGGTGGCCAAGATAATTTTGGTTGCTTATCTTCCCTTCAAAAATAACTCTGCAAGCCTAAGTTTGGTTAAAGGGATTGGATATTAGCTGTCTTATTTTTGGATGATGAATTGTCTTATTTTCTAATGCATTGCAAAGATAAACAAATTCCAGAATTTTGTGGACTCGGGTACTCAGACCCATATTTGTGATTTCTTGACTCACATAATAAATTCTCTTGTCAGATGCCCTCTTTCTCATATACCCTTTCATTCACAAGAGGATGAAATGAAAAGAGGATCAGTTATAATTTAAAACAGAAAGTAGGCATACATAGCACATTGGTGGAGATGGATTGTTGGGCAGCACCATGTTGCTGATCTATCATGATTATCTTTAACTAGATACCACCATAATTCTGATCGGTTGCAGTCCCGAAATTTGTGTCCATGCTTGTCCAATGATTATGTTAATGAGCAAGAAATAAAAAAAGTTATGTAGAAGCGGTGGTGTTGTATTTCCAACAGGTTGCAAAAGACATTCTGAAACTCTTCTCGTCTGACAAAATGTTACTTGCAAAATGTGCTTTATATTAGGTTGTATACATGGAACAACGCTGCACTAAATTGAGGAATTCGTATTCCCTCTACTGAATAGATGAAGCAGACATCAAAAGTTCTTCCATTTATTTTGACCCTAAATTCACTTCTCTTTATTAAGATATCAATTAGTTTCTGAAGCCATATGTGTTAGGGTTTTATGTGTGAAATAGTGTTTTATGCTTGACTAGAAAAAGTTCTTCTCCTTGGCATTTTTTCTTCTTGTTATCTGAAGCATGAAAAAACAAATTTCCTCTTTGCTCTAGTGATGAACAAGTAGCTACTGCAGCAACAGAGGCAATTAAAAATTTGGCTGGCTATCCAGAGGGCTTGGTACTTACCTCTTGCTGTCTCTTGTCTGTGATCATGATTTGTTGACAGTGTGTATTGATGATAATTATTTCTCCAGGGGATTGTCTTTCCTGCAAGTGTTAATGAAGCTACACACCTTGGGAATCTGGCAGCAAAATGTTCATCTCTGGTATATTTTTAAATATATGTAAATGATGTTAATGTCCGCCATAAGATGTTCATGATCGGAATATTGTTAAATATACGTAACTGATAGGTTCGAGTATACATGTGTGGAAATGGACTATAAGTTCCTATTTCTTCACAAGATCTTTTGTTTGTAGTTCTACATCGTCATAATGATATCTTTTATTGGGGTTGCAGGGGTGGGGTTTGGCATGCCGAATATTTCTCTAGGACATGTTCTTTTTATCATGTTGCGAATTCACCTATAAAAGGCTTGCTTTTACCTGGCTCTATCTCACGCTTTATACTTTCATGTGCTAGTCTGCTGTAACTTTTGTTGTGTTTGAGTCATGATTTTTTAAATTCTTCTTTATTCTGTTTGGAATGTCTGAAGGGAAGAGTTCGAGTTCTAGCCTTGATAGTAAAGCTCTTCTCCATTTCAAGCTCAGTGGCATCAGAAGTGTCCAAATCAAATCTTCTGAGTCTATTGGAGGCAGAAGTCAGAAATACAAATGACACTCTTGTCATTTTGAGTGTGCTGGAACTTCTATACGAGGTGTGTCTCTGATCCTAGACAATAACGTTTGTTAGGATTTTACCTTTTCTTTTTATTATCATTATTGCTTAATATTTTGTCAAATTTCTGCTTTATGCTGAAGTTGACGGAGGTTAGGCACAGTACAGAGTTTTTGTCAAAAACCAGCCTTCTTCAGCTGCTTAGTTCTATAATCAGGTTGGTTAAGAAATTTTATTTCATCTATGTATTATCTCTTCATTTCCCTAATGCATCAGAACAACTTTCAACGGTACTTCTTAGCAATGGTGCTGCAGAATCCATTTTAAGATCGAGGGCAATGATGATTGCTGGTAGACTTCTGTCCAATGAAAGTGCTTTTGCATTCATTGATGAATCTAGTAAGCTAATTTTTCTTAATCTACTCTGGATTCTGTACAGCTAGAATGTATTACATTATTCCTGGAGGAATCTGATTCATGATCTTTTAGGATTGATTTATAGGTCAAACATCCTTAGTTTGTCACACAGCAATTCATAAACACTATCATTCAGTTTGAAAATAGAAAAGAATCTGTCCTCATTTCCGCAGTTTCACTTAAGCAAATTCAGTGACCAAAATGAGCTTCCTTAATCAGAAACCTAGGGTTGTAAGATGAAGCAGTTTGCTATTCCTTTTGTTATGCTGGGCTCTATACGTAAGTGCAGATAGTTCTCTTTGGTATTGACCTTTAAGTCAGAAAATGTATGTTCCTAGCGTGTTACTCCTGTAAGGTCAGGATGCTTAACATTAGTTTATGGTTAGATGACCCTGTGGGAGGAAGGCATAGACAAAATGTGGGTAAGTCAATCTCGATGCATAATGCTTAACTTTTATAATTCATTTGTAGCTATGTAAAGCCTCTATGCTTCATGTATAGTATAAGCAATTTTTGAAGAACAATGCACATGTTCCTGTATTTTTTAGTTCATGCAATACCATAATTAAACCAATACACATAATTTCACTTCTTCATTTTTTCATAAGACTTTTGTGCAAGTACATCTCATGTCTGGAAATCAAGAGACAAGAAAATAGTGTTAAATTATTTTGACTGATCAATGAGGCAATTTCTTTGTAAATCATTGATTTAATGATAAATCCCGTGATTGTACTGTCCTAGAATATCAATTTTGAGTGGTTGAGGGTAAAAGCACTTCAATGAGTTCGTTCAAGAAAATTTGATCTTCGCTTTAAACTATGCATAATTTGACCAACTTTTCACATGAATATTCTGATATTTGCCAGATTTAATCTGAACTCCACTGATGTCGATATTAGGATTTTCGCTTAATCCTGGAGAGAAGTTTGTGTTTGCTAATGCTCATTTTCAATATAGGTTTTAGAACTGTTCTTTCGGCTATTGATAGGAGGTTCGAGTACCTGGAAAGTCAAGATGCAGATGAATGTGAATGTGCACTTGAAGCATTGGGTCAAATTGGATCGTGTAAGTTATCCATCCAAATGATTTATGTTGCAGAAGTCAATTAGCTTTGTTTTCTTGTTAAATTCCTCTTTCTGCCAGTGGTTTGACTGAACTTGTCTAAATTTTTGGATAACCAAATGATGACTACATGAAATGGTTGAAACGAAGAGTCAATTTTTTTGCTCGCGTATATAAATTGATTATGGCGATAGTGTGACTTTTTCCTCTGAATAGATACAGCTGTATTAATTCTCTTCTGAAGTGAGATCTCTTCGGCATTTTCTTTTATCAGAACATCTACCTTTTCTCATTAAGCGTTCTGTAGGTTGTTTCCTGCATTGTTGCTAGAATTTTTTAAGCTGTTTGAGCTGACTGATGTTACCTCATTCTGTATATGATGCTTCAGCATTCCAAGGAGCGACATTAGTTCTATCAACTTCACCTCCTATTGCTAGACATGTTGTTGATGCTGCTTTTGACCGGCAACAACATGGTAAACAGCTGGTGAGTACACCCTATGTAACTTCTGGAAGTGTTTCAAATGTATTTATGGTCTTAATATTGGTAAATTATAATTTTTTTCGAGTTAAATCCTAATTCATGAGAAGGGTATTGAACGCACCCTGCCAGGAAAGAAGTTTGTAATGATCCAAACACAGTATGTGTTAGATCCAAACCTAGTATATGTTAGTATGGACATGGAATATGTGATGTAGGCTGGATGATATCAAGCAGTGTTGGATGATGGGGTTTCTTGGCAGAAGTATCTGCTTGCACTTTTTGCAATTGCCTCGTTTGAGATTACAGACAACTTTCTGGAATTTGTTCCCTATTTCCAGTCATCATTTTTCCATCTGTTTCTAGATTTTGGGGAAAGGAGGAGGGGGGCATATTCTATTGCAAAACTAAGGAGGTCACAAGATACATTGTTCATCTGAAGCATTTTTATGTGCTTTGATCTGATTCATGGTCTAACTGAGACTGGTATTCAATGGACACACAGGCTGCCTTGCATTCTCTTGGAAACATTGTTGGTGAAACACGTACCGGAGATACTATGGTGCTGAACAGTAGTGCAGAAGAAAATCTTAGGAGCTTAATTTATGATAAAGCGTCCAAAACATCTAAGCTGACTCCTTTGGTAAGTTGATCTTTTTAGCTTCCCGAGAGACTTGCATGATATAATGCTTTGTCTTGGCCTCTTCAGTTTAATACTTTTTGTTTTTGTTCTTTTGACTGCATGACAGTTCTTGGGTTAGTAATTAAAAATTAGTGGGCAGCAGATGTCAAAGAACAAAGAGAGATAAATTATAAAGTTTAGTCAAAGACTCTAACCTTCTGTTTTAGACTATGTTGCCTTTGTTGATCCTAGTTGAACTAGAATTCAATATTTGACTATACGTCTTTTGGGTCAGTTATTTTTTCAGTCCAGAAATGTAAATTAACACTCATGTTAGTCGCCTGTTGTAATAGTTCTCCTGCCTGCATAATTTGACTTATCATATTGCTGAAAATTGTTTCAGGGCCTCCTCCTATCAG
>NC_026158.1:4359661-4372149 GCF_000512975.1 Sesamum indicum
TATGTTTCTATAAGTGTTGGTTTCTATTTATACCCATCACATTTTCTGCCTTGAGCTCTTTTTATTTCTGGTGGTGCTGTAAAGTTAGGTTAGGGTTTTCCAATTTGTGTATTGTTTCATTTTTAATAGGTGAGATAGCCAATATCTCTCCTTTGCAATTAGTTTCCACTACGATAGCAACAGAATTGGGGAAAGTATACAGAAAAGACGTGGAAGACTTCTGTATCATATGATGGATAAATTGGTCGCTTCGATTGACCAAGCAGCCTGTTTCAGTTGTCTTGTTCTCGACATATTGACTGTTGTTGATATTTCCTTGATCTACTTAAAAGTCATAAGAAATTTCTTGTACAACCATTTCATGTCCAGTTTATATGTAGGCTTCATGTTGTGCACGTCATGGAGCTAACTGCAATAATATTATGAATACTTGTTGTGGCAAAACTGGATGGAATCTTGCTCATATGATGTGCATATTTCTCTGGATATAAACAAGTCGTGAATACTTCTATCTTGAAAATTGTTCTGAAGTTAGTTGGCTGAATCATAAAACTCAAGTGAAAGGAGGAAGACACTTTAACTTTATCCACGGTATAAGTTGAATATAATTACTTAGTCATGTGATTATCTTTTATATACAGGGTTATAGATTGATTACTGGATTGGTGGCTCGAACTTGGTGCCTGATGGAGATTATCTCTAGACCTGAGATAATCAATATAGTGACAGATACATATACAGAAACAAAAAAGATAGGTCTGTATCTATTCACTTTTCCTTTTAGTACGAAATGCATTTAATGTATATATTACTCCTTGTTTAATTGTATCATTGATCTGCATACAGCCTTATCTGTATGTACAATTGTTTAGTGTCTTG
The DNA here is from genome assembly GCF_000512975.1 of Sesamum indicum. NCBI lineage: Eukaryota > Viridiplantae > Streptophyta > Magnoliopsida > Lamiales > Pedaliaceae > Sesamum > Sesamum indicum. The sequence continues at coordinate 4,360,541 of NC_026158.1, forward strand.
TCCCCAACGTATATAATGACTTGGCAGGGATGGAAGCTAGACATAGGTGTTGTGAAGCAATCTACAGGGTCTTCACGTCATCAAGTAAACTTATTAGTGATCCTGCTTTTGCTGGCATGGCTTCAAAGGTGTGTCCCTCAGTTTTATTGCTGGCTACAATACTTAATAAGTTTTAATATTACACTTAAATTAGAAATAGACTATGTCTGTATCATGGAAATAACAGGTGATTGTCAGACAACATAATGTGCATGACTTGCCTGTGTCTAAATCAAAATCATTTCAAAGTGCAGAAAGATATTTGATTTCCCTTGGCCACTGTTCTTCCGTGCTTTGTTTATGTGCATACCACTGAAGACGACTAGGACTGTTCTTCCGTGCTTTTTTCATGTGTATACCACTGAAGATGATTAGGACTACATAAAGGGTTACTGTCATGAACTAAAACACATTATATGTTATGTGCATATTTGTAGAAGTGGTCTTTTATTCTAAAAGTCTTGTAAGTCCACTGACTGAAGACATTTAGAATGCACTGTAGGTGTCATCAACTTTTCCAAATGTCTTAGGTTATAGTAGATCCAGAATACTTAAGTTTTAGCCATTTTATCAGGTAGAACTACCTAGATAGCAATAACCCTGAAGTAAATATATAAATAATCTAAGCATCTAAGGTCCATATAATTTTATTAGTCAGTGTTAGAATAATGAGATTGCCATTTAGTGATCTCTTCACTAAATTTTTTGGGCCCAAAGTAGCTGTAGTAGTATGCAAGACATTGATTATTGATTAATGAAGTTTGTCGAAGTTCTATCTGATACAACATGCAATACTTTTGATTTTGAAAAGTGACAAGCATATAATATCTTGTAAGATGATTAAGTAGTTAAACTACGAAATTAAGGTAAAAACCAATTTATCTGCACCATGGACGGATTTAAATGAAAACCAAGTCTATCAAATACAAAGTTCTGAGAAAATTGGTGGAAACCGAAAGAAGATATTCTGAGTAAATTATGATAACTGAGCGTAGATGAACGCCCCTTTCACTTGGAAATGTGAATGTTGAGAGAATCCCATTGTTTGGTATATAAGCTGCTGTGTAGTGGACAACACTTTGTATATTTATGGTGGATTAGCATGTATAAATTATGGCACTAATGTACATATTTAAACCATAAATATTTGCAGCTACAGGAAGCAATCAGAAGGGGTCCTTATGGTGCAAGAAAGCAAGCAGAAGCTCAACCAGTGGTTATGACTGCTGACAGATTTTAGTTGTACCAATAGGAGTTAACTCATACTTCTGACTAATTATCTATGTTTGTAATGTACGGTGTTGTGGAGATTCCGGGTCTTATACTAATGTTACTTTGTGAATATTGTTCGTTTAGGAGAGCGAAAGGATGTAGCCTCATGTGAGTTGTCTTTGTCCGCCTGGTAAAGTATCAGAAGCGACACTATAATCTCAGCACTTTATTTGTTCATTTCAAGTGTATTTGCATATTTGAAATGTTGGTATTCTTAATATTATCAGCAATTTGGGTAAGGGGTGATTTCACTAAGATCATAGTAATTGCCTCCAGGTATTATCTCAGTTCCAGCTACTTTTTATTTTAGGTTAAAAAAATGTTCGTGACTTATGATTTTAGTTAGTTTTGGCTGTTTGGAACTCATACAATGACCTCTACCATGACTTCTGGAGGTGTTCTATACTGCTATATGATTTGGTATCCATACAAATTACAAAATTTTCTAATTTAAAATAGATTTTTTGATTAATCAATTCACATAAAACTTATATGTATAAACTGACAATCAGGCACACTCTGTACGTGTGCAAAATTTAAAAAAAACTTAATTCTATGTTTTTTATTGCATTAGTTTGTTTGTGATAGAATAGCAAAATATATATATTTTTTATAATACAATCAAGAAAATAAAGTCATATACAAATATTTTAAAATGAAAATTGATAGAAGTTAGACGTTGGTGGTAATTATCTTCTAACTGGAATTAAAGTTATAGGTCTAGAGAGGAGAGTAAGGGTATTTTAGTGCTTCTACTTATTATTTAAAATAAAACGCTTATAACTTTTTCAATAGAAGTATATATAAATAATCAGTTAGTATTAAATTTAAAAAATATAATAACAAAAAAAAAATGAATAAAAATTATAAGAAAAAAGGAATAATTGTTGAAAATTATGGGGGTCTAAATGGAAAAGTTAATAAATAAATTAAATTAAATTTAAAATCGACATATTAAAATAATTAGGATATTAATTCAGCTCTTTTCAATTATCCATAGTCACCCCTGCTTTAGACAAAGGTAATTCCGTAAAAGTGTTAACGCGAGAACAACGATTCTTGGCCTCAGCAGTACGCTTTCCAGCGTAACAAATAAAGAAGAAGAAAGCCCAAGTAGCCTTGGATAAGGTTGCTCTTCTCTTCTTCACCACCTTCACTTCACAGAGAGATGGCTGCTGCTGCAATGGCGCACAACGTGTCCTGTTGGGGGCTGCCGGCGAAGCTCAAGACTCTTTCTCTCTCAGACACTCGTTTCACGCCACTCAGCTTTTCCTCCAATGCTTCCACCGTGAATCTTTTCTCTAGAGGTGAGATAAAACACAAGAATGAGGAGGAACTATTTTCAGTTCCGCTTCTGAATTCAATTTCAGTTCCTCATTCTTGCCGAAAGGGTTTATCCCTCATTGGGCTTTCTTTCTTTTGCGTGTTTTGATTTTTTCCTTTCTTTTTGCTGTTTCTTGTGAATCCCCTAGGATTAGTCTCGGTGCGCCCACTGCAGATGAGCCCTAATCGGCTTTCGATTGTGTGCGAAGCGGGGACTAAGACGAAGGCGGACTCGGCTGCGAAGAGGGCTCGCCAAGCTGAGAAGAGACGGATTTATAACAAAGCCCGGAAATCTGAAATCAGGACCCGGATGAAGAAGGTTAGTTAGTTTATTCTCACTGGGCTTTCCATGTTTCCGCGGACAATATTAATTATAGAGTCAATGCAGAGTCTAATGTGCCTATTGCTTAGCTGTGGAAAGTGTTTAGGAGAGATAGAGAGAGAGAGAGTAGTGTTCTTAGTCCTACCTGTGCTTACTGCTAAGTTACCATTCATATGAATACTTTATTATCAGTTTCTGTTAGTCACGGAGAAATTGGAGTTATTGGATTTTCCACTTCTTGTACTCAAGGCTTCGCTGAGTTTCAAACATAAGCTCATTCGATCACTTTCTGATTGTTATGTTCGGAGAAGGTGGTGTATGTTAATTTTCAAGAATGTGGGATGACATTAGGTGCTCTTTATGTTATTGGCAAAAGCAAGACGGTAAGTCCTCTTTCTATGGAGGAAGGGCTAGATAGAGAATTGAGAGGTCAAGCTGACAGTGGAGACTATATGGATGGATTAGAAATGTGAATAGGTTTCATGTATAAAGAAAGCTGCACAAAGTTTGAGTTTGAACTGTGCAAAATGGTAATTCTGCCTTTACTTCACAATCAAAAGAGTTTTATAATATCGGATATAGGTTGGTTGTATGTCCAAGACGATATTTTTGGGAACATGTTGCCGAAAGAAATGAAAGTTGTGCTGTATCCTTGTTTTCATCTGAATTAGTTTAATGTAGAGAAGTTAGCGGATCCTGTGATTCTTTGTACTTTCTCTAGAAAATGTATAGCAAATAATGTCGCATTTGCTGCTGAAGGTTCTGGAAGCGCTGGAAGTTCTTGGAAAGAAGGCAGATGCTCAACCGGAAGAAGTTCTTCCCATTGAAAAGCTAATTGCGGAAGCATATTCAGTCATTGATAAAGCTGTCAAGGTAGGAACACTCCACCGAAATACTGGGGCACGGAGAAAGTCCCGGCTAGCTAGAAGAAAGAAGGCAGTGGAGATTTACCATGGCTGGTATGCACCTGCGGCTGCTCCAGCAGAGTCGGCATAACGCCCGTTTCTTGTTTATTTGTTTTGGTGTATATTTCCAGTGCAAACGCAATCTAGTAATTTTGTCTCTATTTTTCATTACTGGTAGCCTATGTTGCTAACTCAAATTACCAAATTCTCAATCAAGAGAAAAGAGGGAGTTTTGTTATTGAGTCATACTTTCGACTTCCTGCATAGGTTGATGGGATTTAGACTATTGGATTTCAATACAAAGGTTGTTTGCAACTTCATTTAACGTGCCTGGACTTCCACGTGCCCCACCTTGATGAAATTCCTAGGAAATATTTATTAGTCAAAATTACACTTAGACTTTTCATGATTTGAGAAATCACTAACATGTTTTTTATCTAACAAAGAGATATTTTTATTAATTAAGATTTATTAAATATGTAGATATTGTTAAAAAAGTCGGTTAAATTATCTTTTCGGTCCATAAAAAAGGCCTATTGTTTTATAGTTTCACGCTTTATGATATTTTGTTTTAGTCCCATTTTGTTAAAAATAATTTTCAAATTAGTCCTCGACAATTTTTACAATCAACTTTTAACGGCAGAAGTGATCAAATGTTAGTCTAATTACGTCATCTTTACATATTTAAATATTATAATTATTTTTTGACTTTTCTGTCTGTTCAATCTTGAACAATACATTTTATATTTATATATATTTTCTATTTTTTTTCAGCTAAACATAAATATGCTATTACTTTGAAATTTCGTTATGGAGGCACCTCCAACAGTAGTTAGACTAATGTTTGACTACTTCTGCCGTTAAAAATTGACGGTAAAAATTATGGATGATTAACTTGAAAACTCTTTTTTAACAAAATGGGACCAAAACTGAAATCCCACAAGGCGTGGGACTAATAAGGGAATGTGCTTTCTTTATGGACCAAAAAGGTAATTCCAAAAAAAAGTAAATAAAATTTCACATGTACCTTCAATTGATTTGTTAATGGTTATTACAGGTTGAATAATTTTATTCTGACCAAACACGCGCTAATGCATGTAGAAGATATATCTTTGCTCTTATAAGGATAGTTTGATAAAAAAAGATTTATTTGACCTGCAATAAATCACTACTAAGTTAATTGTAGGTAATGTGAATTTTTATTCATTTTTTTTTGTTAATATTAGTAAATTCCGTAAATTTTAACTAATGGTGGGATGTATTTGTTAGTTAGAAATAAATGTCGAAGATAATAGATGTAATCCCAAATCACAGAAGGGTTTATATATAATTATATTAAATTTGAAGAGAGTACAGTATAATTATCTCTCATTTTATGTCAATTTTGTAAGCCAATATTTAGCATTAAAATTAGTATTAAGTTCCACTGGATTTGCAGACTCATATACCAAATTCTTATTTTACTAAAACCAGTGACTTTGGAATACTCCTTGACATTATTAATCAACCTCAAAGTTGGAAATATTTGAAAATGGAAGATGTAAAAAAATTGTAATCGGAGTGTTTTGATATTGATACTTTTATTTATAAATCATCGAAGTTGATAGAAAATTATAATTTTTGACTTAAATATACTTAATTTAAGTAATTTAAAAGTATGAAATTATAAATTGAATTTTTAAAATTTATTATTAATAAAAAATTGATAAATACTTATTTTAAAGTGTTGAAGAAACATTTAGAGTGCGGGCAGGCTAATGTCATCAAGATTATTGTACCAAAAATGAGTGCATCAAATTTCATCTTGAAGATGTTATGTAATATTTTGGGATAATTACAGTGTAATTACACGTAAAATTTTTGTGATTTAAAAAAATTATATTCAGTATTTTTGAATTTTGATTTCGTCTAACAAATAAATTCAGTTGTTAGTCAAAATTCACCGAATTTATTGATATTAACAAAAAGGTCGAATAAGTAAATAATAAGCCAATCGAAAATTTTATTAAATTTTTTTGTTAATTTCAACAAATTTAATGAATTTTAATTGATGGAAACTTATTTATTACACAAAAATAAACTTTTGATATATTAAATAAAAATCACAAAAAATTTACGTATAATTATTTCAAAGATCAGCTAAGAAGAACGTAATTATTCCTAATATTTTAAAAGCTTAGCCTCAAGATTCAAGAGGGAAAAAGAGCAATAGCCTGGGCGTGGGCGATGAACCGGACATTCGTCTGAGAAGCCCAATTGCCTGGCATTCGGGTCTGGGCCAATGAAGGGTCGGGTTGTCCTGATTCGTCAAACCAGCATCCATATCCCCTTTATTTCTTCATAATTCAGTAAACCCTGTTCCTAAACCCAGCTCTACCTTCCTGTGAATCATTATCTGTTTGCAGTTGGTTGATTTACATCAAAGGAGTGCGGTCCCTGCTCTGTCTCAGCGTTTTTGCTAGAGCCCTGAGACAAAAGTCTTAACTCTGAGAGAGAGATGGGCAGAATATTTGTGGTGGATCTGGAAGGCAGAACCTACAGATGCAAATTCTGCAAAACCCATTTAGCTCTTGCTGATGAACTCGTTTCCAGGGTAACATATCATGTTTTCATGCTCCCCTGACACTTCTTTGTGGTCTCAACTTAACATATACTCATGTGGGATACTGAAATCTTTCCCAAGATTGAATCTTTTTGATTGAAAAGTCGAAAATTTGTATCTTCTGCTCAAAGGCTGGCTTGTCATGTCATGTTTTTGTTGTTGTGGTTGTTTACGGTAATAATAATTCATTATCTTAGTACTACATGGAGTTGATGGATGTCACTATTTTACTATAACTTGGGACATGTTTCTTTACAGCTCATTTCTCAATTTTCATATTCTCATTGGCTAAGTTTGTGCATTTCTGTGTTTGATTTCATCAATACTCTTGTTTTCAGGCATTTCACTGCCGCAGGGGGAAGGCCTACCTGTTTAACAATGTGTAAGCATCTCCATAGCTTCTTCCAACTTAAAATTCTGTTTGGAGGGATGCAGGTGAGATAAGATGCTTGCTTTGATTTGTCATTTGTGCTCAATTATTTTTCAGAGTAGCTGCATGACTGTAGGTGAATCCCACAGTGTGCTAGGAATGGAGGTTTAAGTTTGACACCCTCAGTCCAGAATTCCCCCCGAGATTACTGTTTAAATTGTATAGGCAGACGAGGACGTGTAAGAGCTCTAGATTTAGGAAGGATGTTTCTCTTACTCGTCACTAAGTCATGACGTATGAGCATGCAATGATCTACGTAGCAGCCATCTAGTGATAGTGAGTAGCCCATCTGGTAATGGGGAATCAACTGTCTGCTCAAATGGATATGAGTTGATCAAGGTTCATGATTAGGCTGTGTTCTTTTGCATTGGACAAGATCCTGGATTAGGCGCATTTGGCTGTGTTCTTGAATTCGGAACTCTAGATCATGTGTTTGAACTGTCTTCTACTTTGCCCTTTTTGCTGTTCAGAGTGAATATCACATTCGGACCTCATGAGGAGAGGATGATGCTTTCTGGAGTGCACACGGTAGCGGATATATTTTGCTGCTGTTGTGGGCAAATAGTTGGCTGGAAATACGTACATCTCTCACATTATATGTTTTAATTTCACTTGGGACTAATTTCAAGATTCGTCAGGAGTTTGATTCATCTTATCTTTTGATGGTTCTAACCTTCCAGGAGGCTGCACATGAGAAGAGCCAGAAATATAAAGAAGGAAAGTTCGTTCTTGAAAGGTATTCTAAGTCTTCTCCATCCTTTCATTTCTCGTTTGTTTCATGAAATAACTTATATTTTTAACATTGTTTTGGTTAAAACTTTGGCGGGAATAGAGGGAGGATTATGGATGGAGTCGACTCAGAATTTTATATTGATACCCGCCCTTCTACAAGTGATGCTGAAGATGCATAGATTTTTGTTGTTTCTGTACTTGACGAAGATAATAAATGTTTGAGGCTGTTTCAAGGACTCCTCTAGCTTGTAGATATGGAAGAATGAAACTGCTTTGGACTGTCCTGTTCTGCTTTTCATAGATGAGTGGATTTAACATGTTGTACTTATCGTTATCTATGGTCAATACAAGGTAGGAATTCTGAACATGTTCGTGAATAATAAGCCTGAAGAGATTTCCTTACTGAGACTATTCACTCGAGGAAAACAAATACCGAAAAAGTACAAAAAACATGATATTAATCAGGACAAAAAGAATGCTGGTGGTTAGTAAAGCAAAAGTTGAAATCAATCATATTCATATATATTGAACATTAATTTTGCCAAAATACATTATTCGTTTCACTCATTACAACACAAGGCAAATTAGAAACTAATTCTCACTCTGCCCCTTCACAAAAATGATAAAGAATAACATGAATAATTATATAAGAAATATCTAATCAACCATCGGTAAATAATAGTTTTACTATGTTATGTACATTCACTCCTTTTAACTCAAAAACAAGACGAATTCAACAAGAAAAATACTATCTGACCTCATTTCTCAAGAATTAAGATCTCTGGAAGCATGGCCTTGCCATCTGCAATTGTATAGATGGATGCAGTGAACAGTTAGAACTCAGCAGACTTCACGTAGTAGCAAGAAAGATAATGTCATCAGTTGAGCAGAATTAGAGTAATGCTATTGTATCTGGGCTCTTGAACTAGTAAATACAAGGTTAATATAATGGAACAATTTATGTTACTTTCAGCATCATTACTCTCTGCAGTTGAGGGAAAGGGTCTTCATTAAAGTGAGATTTTACTTTCCTAGGTTCTGTTAATTAGTTTATTTTCTTGCTCTTTCTTTCCTTCAGATTTTTCCCTGGGAGTAGACAACAAGATGAGAGGGATTTCATACATTTGTAAGCAGTTTGGCAAAGTATAGCATCTAACTGGTCACATGTTAAGGGGAGATCAACAGTCTTTTCTGACTAACCTAGAGAGTAGGAACCTTGCAAGTGGGCTCATACTGGCATTTGAACTAAGCTCCTTGGGTGGTTGCTTCCTTTTGCTTTCAGCCTCTGCACTTGTAACCGGTGTCTCTACCTTGCCCTTTACAAAGATCCGGGCTGCTAGCTCCTGCAGGTCCTTCAGAGAACCTTCCTTGGAACTACACACATTTCACTCTAGTTGAGAAAGATATAGTGTGATGAAGGTCATTTGTACATCTTATATGATGATCAACAACGAGAGATGAGAACATGAAATGCTATAAACCTTGCAAGTTGCTGAAGCAACTTGGTGACAAATACTTCAGAAGATCCAGGCTTAACATGCTCCATATCCGTTAAAGACTTGGATACTATCTTAAAGACTGATCCTCTTGAATCATCTGCAATTGCCTGCATTATGTAAATCAATGTCTAAGAAGTTAGTCAAGAGCACCAAAGTTTTCCCATTAGTTTTTTTGCATTTTGGATATTTTAGTCTAGAAAAGAGTTGAAGCTATTGCCTGAAAATATACAGTCTTAATTAATGCAATCATCATGCTCAAGTATATCTTCCATATCTTGCACCACAAAGAGAGATAACATGTGGAAAAATTATCTGCATCACAGCTCAGAAACCTAAAATAGGCCACCGAAAGAACAAAGTTCATCGATGCTAATCCTTTCTTCTAAAACAGTATGAAAAATGTTGGATTCAAGAAAATATGAAAACGTGTGCCAGGCTTTCGGCGCTGAAGGGAATCATAACTTTTCTGCGAGTAGAAAATCGAAGAAGAAAGTGGCTCTAGAAACCAGGAGAAACAAAAATCCAACAAAAGAAGAATGAATGGTGCATAATTTATAATTTGACTACACATATTGCTTTCATCAAAATTCAAAGTAATACATCACGTGGGAAAATTTCTGTATGAACAATTTGCAAATCACAGGCCCACAAATCTTAAAAAGATGGAGGGCTCAGAGAGTAGAGACTACTTCCATAAATGAAAATGATATGCTTCTTAGGAGCACAGAAGGGTCTTTTGCACAATGCGCACACACAGACAGAGAACTGGAACTATAATCCATCTCTCTACACATATATATTTCTAACTCTGGAAGATCTATGAATGTTGTAGTAGAAATGACTGCAGACATTTACTCCTGATATCAGCTCTTGCTTTGGTCAACTTCTTGGACAGCATTATTCCAGGGTTTTACTATCCTTCCAGGATTTAGGCCATGTAGTGTTTATATAAATTATTTCCAATCAACTGTACCGCATACCAAATTTTCCAATAATTTACCCCACAACTATTATGTAACTCATATATGATGCTTGTAACAATTCTCAATCAATTTAAATAGCTTCGCTATCAAGCTGAAGTACGTCGATCATGCTATTCTCGTTTCAACTCCTTATTATATTAAGTCCCAATAGAAGATTTCTTTTCATTACCATCACTAAGCTCATACGATCAGAGGCCTCATATGATTTGAAATCACTGTTTTAATATGCACTACTCATGTACTGTTAATTCAGATATTTGACTCTTAAAGTATAATGTTTTGTAATAGTTTACACATATTATCAGTGTACGAGCAATATCTGGTAATTCCTTATTTCATCTGTTCCTTCTACTGCTTAATACCTTCCACCACCTGTATTTTGCAATTGAATGTCACACTGCACTGATGTAAAACTTGAACCGTTGGGATACGGTAATTAACGCACAATTCACTTTTTAGTGAAAGATATTTTAATGGCACAGAAAATTGAAGAATCTCAAAGTACTTACATCTTTAAGTGAAGGGATTAGAAGAACTGATAAGGGGGCAGAAAAAGCTGTTGCACTCCTTGAATTGTCCACATCATCACTTGCATGGTGCGATCTTGAAAATGCTCTTTGCGCATCAAAATAATCACGAGAATATCTGGATAATAGGTTTCATGTTTCAGGAGAGGAAGATAAACACTGAGACATTAACGTAAAATGTATTTTTCCCAGAGGAAACATTGCTAACACCTGAAATTGAAGTTGCCGCACTAAATAAGCAAGAACATATACCTAGATGAATCAGAGCTTCTTGTGGGGTGTTCCACTCTTCTGCTCTCTTGCACATCTCTGCTGACCTTGTTTATCGGAGAAGGCCTTTCCCTAATGTTTGCTTTTCTTCCTCCTTGAATTGCTGCCTTGGCCTAAAAGAAATAGCAGATATACACTTCAAAATGTAAACCATATGATGGAGCACATCAATTCTAGGAAAATGCTAAGTTGATCCATGTCACAACAGTCTTTTCTGTACCCACATTATTCTACCACCAATCTAACTCTAGTTATTACAAAATTGCCTCACTAAACCGTTAGGGAACAAGTTGGAATAAGCCTTTTGTAATGAGAATTATATGAAATGGATCTGTAATTAATGAACAAACAAAACCTCCAGAACAGTATAGTTCATGTTTGAGGTAAACCTGCGCAGGTAAGAGAACCTGTATAACTATGATATGTTTTGACTTGATAACCCAATAACGACGTAGTTTATATGTAAAAGTAACAACATGTCAGCAAAGTATGACCACCTCTGCAAGGTTCGCTTCACTGTCCTCAAGATATGCAGTAAAAGTTCTCTCTTGAAGCCCCAGCCTGGACTTTGGAGTTCTAGGAGAATCTGAATCTTCATGCTCTCCTCGAAAAACAACAGTGCCACTGATGGAAGCATCTTCAGCAGACACATACATGCTGCTAGACTGGACACCAACATATGCCTTCCTTTGACATCAATGCAAC
>NC_026158.1:4372284-4490873 GCF_000512975.1 Sesamum indicum
TATTTTTTTTAAGCTCAACCAAATGATATTCATACCATGGAACTTTGGCTGCTGGACAGGGGGGAAACCTTAACAGCTCTTGGAGACCGTACGACAACAGTTCCTGTACCACTCACATCTTCCTGCGAGTTGAGAAAAAAAGAACATAGGAGTTTGTAGGCATCGTGGTACATATATGGCAATAGATTTTCAATACTCTGCTTTGAGAAACTACAACTTCAATCAACTGTTACGAGCTTTATATTATTTGTCTGTGGATTTGATTATTAAGAAGTTTTATCAAGATAGCACACTGGCGAAAACAAGCCGCATAAGAACTTGCAATAATGTCTATTTCCTGGGGCAACTAATTGGCAAACATGAAGAGTTTGATGTCTAGTAAAGGGTAAAATATACTATACACCCTTTTACTTTTCCCATTGTAACATTTATCACCTTGTCCTTTAAAAGCAATCACTTATGCCTGGAGTTAGTGAACTGGTCAATACAGTTGACCATTAACCCTATTAAGTTTGAAACTCCAATTATTAATTAAAATTTCAAACTGAACAGCGTTAACTTCAACTGCACCCACCGTCAACTCAAGGGGGTAAGTTATGGTCTTTAAAGTTTGGGGGATAACTGTTACAATGGGCAAGATAGGGGCTGGGGGCAAAATGTAGTTTAAGCTTTAATAAACTACAAAGTATACTCGTTGGGATTCAAAGTGTAATCAGTCAGATCCACAGCCCAGAAAATTACCCGAGTGATTTTGAGGCATCAATACAACATGAGATTGCGAAAAGACTTTGCATGATGGATATCATTTTGGAAATCATATTGGCAAATAGGATCTCAATCTAATAGGAGCCAAAGTGTAGTAGGCCAACTTACATGACGGATATTGTTTTTTGGAAATTATATCGACAAATACAAAGGGTGATAACAGGAGCGGAACCAAAATGATCAGACAATAAGAAACTTCATTCTAATTCAACATTAAAGATTGCATTCCCTGTTCTCCATTCTTGGTGCACATATTTGTATATAAGATATGTTAGATCTATTACACATATATTACTTACAATTGTACATGTTTAGAATGATACTTTTCTTTGCTCTAGTTGTCAATTTCTTTGATAATTAAATTGTATTATTTAATGGTGTCAGAGTTAAGTGAAGAGAAAAACACAAGACAAACATTTACGTGGTTCAGTCATATGACCTACGTCCACGAGACAAATGCCCAAAGGGCTAAATCATATTATTTCTCTTAGTTTGGTGGTATAACCTCCACCTCTTTATATAGGTGAATTACAATATTTTCAAAATCAAATCATATAGATATCACAAGAATCACTTCGATTTTGTTGTGATTTTACAGTTATTTGGAGAATCAATTCATGATTCTCAATACTCCCCCTCAAGTTGGACATGGAGATCTTCATTGGAATGCTCAACTTCAACAATGGAAGTCAAAACTTTTCTTCAGGTTCTAAATTACCGAGTCTTTCAATGTGACGCCAAGGGAGGTCAAGGTGTCATCATGCCATGCACACACATCCACAGTAGTGTAAATAGAAACATCAAGTCACACAACCAGTTTTAGGTGCAAAACACCAGTAGAAAGGCACTTAGCCAATCAGAAGCAAGGTCGATCGGAAAAAGAGACCAACAGACAATTTAGGTGTAGAACACCATCAGGTGAAAGGGACTCAGCCCATTAGAAGTAGAAAGGTCGGTTAGAGAATGAGACTGACAGACAAACAGTTTAGGTGTAGAACACCCGTCGTAGTAAAGGCTTGGTGGAGCCAGTGTTGTCAGCATAGCACAAGCAGTGTTGGCGTAGCAGTTAGGGTTCCAGGCGGTGGCGTGGTGCAGCTAGGGTTTCAGCAGGCTCTTTTTTTTTTTTTAACCTGCTCTGATACCATGTCAGAGTTTTAGATAAGTGAAGAGAGAAACAAAATACGAACATTTACATGGTTCGGTCATATGACCTACGTCCACGAAACAAATGTCCAAAGGGCTAAATCCTATTATTCTCTTTTAGTTTGATGATATAACATCCACCTATTTATTAGGTGAATTACATATGTATATAACATAAAAATAAGGAAATATTTCCAGAATCAAATCATATTGATATCACAAGAATCACTAAGATTTTGTTGTGATTCTCCGAATCACAAGAGAATCGCAGCAAAATCTTAGCAATTCTTGTGATATCAATATGATTTGATTTTGGAAATATTTTCTTATTTTTATGTTATACACATATGTAATTCACCATATAAATAGGTGGAGGTTATATCATCAAACCAAGAGAGAATAATATGATTGAACCGTTTGGGGATTTGTCTCGTGGACGTAGGTATGACTGAACCACGTAAATGTTCGTCTTGTATTTCTCTTTTCACTTATCTAAAATTCTGACATGGTATCAGAGCAAGTTTCTCAAAAAAAAACAAAAAACAAAAAAAAGAGAGAGAGAGCGTGCTGAAACCCTACCTATGCGCCGCCGCCGTTGAAACCTAGCTGCGCGCCGCCCCTACCACCCGAACCCCTAACTACTGCACCAACATTGTTTGTGCTATGTAGGCAATACTGGCTCCATCAAGCCTTTATTACGTGTGTTCTACACCTAAACTGTTTGTGTCAGTCCCATTCTCTAATTGAACTTTACTTCTGATGGGTTGAGTCCCTTTAGCCACTTTCGCTACTGATGGTACTCTACACCTAAATTGTCTGTGTTTCTGTTTACACTACTATGGATGTGTGTGCATGGCATGACAATGCCTTGACCTCTGGTGACCTCCCCTAGCGTCACACTAAAAGACATTGGCGATTCAAAACCTAAAGAAAAATTTTGACTTCTATTGTTCAAGTTGAACATTCCAATGTCCAACTTGAGGGGGAGTGTTGAGAATCATGAAATGATTCTCCAAATAACTGTAAAATCACAAGAGAATCATAACAAAATCTTAATAATTCTTGTGATATCTATATGATTTGATTTTGGAGGCATTTCCTTATTTTTATGTTATACACATGTAATCACCTATATAAATAGGTGGGGGTTGTATCATTTTGAATAACTCAAACAAGCTGATTAAGTGTATCCAGCCCTTGGGTTTTATTTGTTAGTTATAAGTCACACAACATGCATAAAAGAAGTGTACAAACATACATCAGCAAAAAGTACACACGAGAGGATAAGAACGCCATACATCTTCATGATAATTTTCTTGCTTGGTTTGATGGTTAGCATCTTTCCTCATAGAGAACTCTGATGAAGTATGAAGCATAGTTCCAGAAGCAGAAGAGCGCTGGTTACCACTATCTAATACCTTGGAGGTAGATTGATTTAATGGGACCTCAGGCTTCCTTTCTCTTACCTGAGGTGGTTTCGCACTTCGAACAGTTCCAGTGCTGCCTGATGCACCAATACTGAAGTCCCATCCAGTATTCCGAAGGCTTGTGGCCTGACTACTGTATTAATAACACTAATGTGACAACCATTAACATAAATCAGGAACTATCAACTCATTTGACTGACCTTGCTCGAATGGTGTCTTCTACTCCCAACTGTCTAACCACCTTAATGGTTCCAGTTGCTTCCGCTGATGGGGTTGGACCATCTTGTGTCTCTTCATTTATTTGAAACTTGGGACGCTCTCTACTAGGTCAAACAATTGCAGGTAGTTAATGAATTTGTGCATTAAACATGGTATAAGCATTTGGAGGTTAAGACACGTCTTGATGTATGTCTCTAGTTTCCACGCATTGTTAGCACCTGACTTCTTGAGCACATAAGAATAAAGTACCACCAATCCAGTATTTAACTTTTATAAAAGATATGTCCTGCACATGTGACTATTATAGGAAAACAGTAGTTAATTGTAGAAACATCACTCAAACCAACTATGAGATATATTATATTATATCAGGCAATAATCATCATCTTCAGTTAACAGGTTTAGGAAAAAATGACTAATATAAGACATTATTCATGAATAGCAACAATAGGTATTTGAAATTGTTTTAAACTTTTAGGTGGTAAAAGAAGTATATGAAGAGAAATTGACAGACCTGATTCTTTCCAAAAGCTTTGGGCTCTTTCTAGCATTTTTGATAAAACGGTGCTTAAGAAGTTCCTTTGCACTTGGTCTCTAAGATTGAAAATGAAAAAACATATGAGATAGAAGAAGAGGCTGTAAAAAGGAAATAAATGAATAAAAGAAAAGAAAAGGTTAGTAAACATGATAGGATAACATATGACAAGCAAGTCTCTAAAATATCTGATACCAAGAACTTAGTCTTTTCTTCATCAGCAGCTGGAGCTGACACATACCTAGTCGAGGATGCAAAGAAGAAACTTAAGTAGTCTGCACTACATTGTTTTAGAGGAAATTCATTCATTAGGATCTACCCTAGTATACAGAACATGTAAAACCATCCACTAGGGATAGCTATGGTAGTTAGTCTAACATCGGAAAGGTATGCTCGCCATCAAGACCTTGAAACAAATACAGGAAAAGAAAGAAACGACTGTCTAGATCTTTCACGACGAACTATCTAATATCTACTTCAATAAGGGGCTTAATCCGTGAAATGTTAGAGGCTATACTTAATAGGATGCTTGAATAGATTAATCTCCATACATCGACGCTCCAGCTGACCGGCTTGCTACTGGCAAAATTCTCAAGGCCCATAGAGCTGTTAAAAAGTTGAAATTACTGCATGCGTTGATGACATAGTCAGAAGCCTTCCCCCACTTATTAGAACACAAATGCAAGTATGCAAATATTTGACCAATAATCACCATTGAGACTCCGAATACTAGTCTCTATTGTCTAGCTCTAAAATCTGCCCCTAAAAGTACAGGAGGTCAGGAAAGTAGAAGAGAGAAACTGAATTTCAGAAATCCATTGCTTTGAAGCAGTATACCAGTCCTCACATTCTATCAATCGGAGATGCAATCGATCGACTCCTTACATCACAGATAACAGTGAAAACTTTCTTCAGGGCCCTTCGATAATTTTAAGTCAATCACTCAAAATAAACAATGTGAAGCATTATCTTAAACTACACGCTATAGTCAATCTTCACGATAACTTCAAGAAAAGCTTCAGATGCCTCATATAACCAATAGATAGGTGCCATTTTATCATCATTGAGACAAATCTTACTCACTTATTATCAGCTTATATTAATGTGGAATTTGGAAAGCATGTGGCGATAATAAAGCTTTGCAAACTCATCTGAAAGATTTGAGGCTTGTTCCAAGCAACCAATAGATAATGATCATTTTGAACCAGCTAAGTATGAGATAATTCATAAATATCCACAGAAGTGAAGAAAACTGCACGTTCTCCAACACTACTAGCACACATATATAGAAGATGTAGGCAAGTTCACTAAAGCTACCTCTGCTGGATTCTTCCTCAAACACAGAGCGACAAATTCTTTCATAGGACGAGAGAAATGCTCATCTAGCTGAATGTCAAAGCAATAACATCAGCTCTACAGATCAAAGAAAGAAAATGGGATTTGCTTACAATCTAGATTCACCAGACCTGCGGTGGATTTTCTCGGGGAATGATGAAAAGCACTCTCATAGGATGGAGATCAGCAAGAGGAGGTTCTCCTTTTGCCATCTCGATTACAGTTATCCCCAAAGACCATATATCTGCCTGTTTCAAGCGAAAGCTTCCAACATTACGGTGAGTAGAAGGATTACAACGAACCACATACACAAACAGTATTAGCAGACTAATGAGAAAAACAATTTTTTATTAATTGATTTTGCCATCCATCCAGACCCAGAGCAAAGAACAGGAATTGGGGGGGGGGGGGGGGGGGGGTGGTGGTGGTTGGCAGTTGGTGGCTGGCTTGACACAAAACAAACCTTCTCATTGTATCCTTCAGCGTTTTGAATTACTTCTGGAGCCATCCAGAATGGTGTTCCTACAAAAGTCTGTAAAGTTCAATTGCATTAGCTTGAAATTTGATGACTTTTTCAATATTACCATTCCAGCTTAATGCAAAGCCAAATTAGAGCATAATGCAATTCAAACCCATCTTAGATAGAAAATAATGTTAAAAACACTGTTTATTATGTACACAGCAACTATGGACATGAACAAAGAATATGTGAATCCATGAAGACAAGTGGATATGAAGTCACAGTCATGATGATTTTATAACCAGTAGTAGTCATATTGTCGAAAATGCGAATAACATGAAGCACCAGGGAGACCATGTCAACACATTCCAAATGGGTAAGTTAAAACTAATGGGGCCCACTCTTCAAGAGACAAATTGAACAGTGCAGAGGAGGCCAGAGCTCCGGCACACTTTTAGAGTAAGGACTTCATATAACAGAAAGTAAAGGTGAAAGGGGTTCAGATCGTCAAAAGTGCAATTTTTGAGCAACAGAATCACAAATTGAGAAAGTGGTACCTTTCTTCTTGAAATTGTCCGAGTTAATTGAGCAGAAACACCAAAATCTGCTACCTGCATCACAAGAAAATAATATATATATATATTGAGACAATATATACTTTCTATCCAAGAAAAGGGATCTCCAAAATAGTGGAATTATTTATAAATTTACAAATTTATCTAACCACGACGATTGTACCTTAACATCACCATTCTCTGTCAACAAAATGTTTGCCGCTGCCAAAACATTATGCAAAAATTACTTTTAAGTTTTAACAAATTCAGGCGAAGGGAAAAAAGAATATAGAGTCAGAAAGACGATGCAATTGCTAGCTGGAAAAAGCAGTCTGCCTCCATAGGAAGATTGAAAAATAAATTGAGAGCTGAGGAAAGAATCTATTGATACTTCACTTCATTGATTTTAGAAATTAAAGGGATGCATGCATGAACGATATGACCCGAGTTCAAGGAGAATTGATTTGGTCAAAAGAAAGGATGTGTTGTAGTGTACCTTTAATATCTCGATGAATTTTTCCCTCATTGTGGAGATACTCAATTGCATGGAGTAAATCACGTATTATACAAGCTATGGAACCTTCATCCAGTGGTTGGTTAGGCTGAATCTGCAGAGGAACAATAACAGTGTATAGATACTGTGAATATCTGAAGCAGTCTTCTTTACGCATAACTTGAGCTAATCTCTATGATTCGAAATAGTTTGTCTCTTTAGGAAACATAGATTCCATAGACCGTGTATTTAAGGAAAGGAAAGAAAGAAATTAACACAGCTAAAGTGGCTCTATGCTAAGTGAAAATGAAACGTAAAAAACATAGCAGCCATCCTTGT
Organism: Sesamum indicum; assembly: GCF_000512975.1. NCBI lineage: Eukaryota > Viridiplantae > Streptophyta > Magnoliopsida > Lamiales > Pedaliaceae > Sesamum > Sesamum indicum. The sequence continues at coordinate 4,379,555 of NC_026158.1, forward strand.
ACGTGAATGCACTACCTTTTAGTATTTAGCCAATTTGCTGCCATCAACATGAATACTATTTCGTCAACCTCAGAGAGTTCACATTCACTATCGTCTTGTATGCTACTATATATTGAAAGATTCAGGTTTCCACATAAATAATGCTTCTCTCAGAAGAAGGCCTTCGGAAGTAAACGTGAATTTTCCCAGTCAGGAAATAGATGCTTAGGTTGGTGTGCTTCAAGGGAAATGTTTAGAGGACATGCATTCAGGAGTTTGTACAGAGAATATGTGAAGAATGAACATGTGTTTGGTGTGTTTGAGAAATGGTTGATGAGATGTATTTCTACAAAAAAATGCATTAGGGTTCACTTCCTGGGAGGCGTCATATCATGCTTATATAGTATTTTATTTTGGTGTTAGATAAATGTAATGATCGAAAAATATGTAGTTAATTTAGGTAATGATTATTTTTTATTGGTGTAATGCTTGGATATGTATAAAAATATACAGTATATATAGCTGAAAAATATATATGTGTACATAATACCATGATTAGAGCATTTCCAAAAATATTTTGGAGGAAGGGATGCCTTTGTGGGGCCCCCTAAAGGCTTCTATGTCATCATCCAATTCTTGCAAATGTTTTCATTTCCCAGAAATGACTCCCAAGATAGCCTAAGATCTCTAATTGCTAATGTGGAAAACAAGTGGTGACAATCGATATTATGATCAAACATGATATTAATTATTCAACTTATCTGGGAAAAAATGTCACAAATTAACCACAATGTCTCATCCAATGTATAATTTTATTCTGAAGTTTTAAAACATTACAGAGAAGTCTAGGGTGAAAAACTTCCAAATGCTGAAATAGAAAGAAGCAATTAGAAGAAGGATCTACAAGTGCGCTACCAGATCAGCAACAGAACCACCAGCCATGTACTCCATGACTATCCACAGTTTAGTTTGGCGCAAATAAGAACAATAATACTCTGTAATATATGGAGATCGACATTCTGAAAGAACCGCAATTTCCTGTCAACAAAGAAAATGAAGCAAATGTAACTTAATAATTTCAATCCAAACATCTATACAAAAATGTCGAATGTACCTTCTGGATGTCCTCTATCTCATCCTCCCTGTGAGAAAATAAGCAAGTATAAGACGAAGGGAAAGAAGAGCTTAAATTTTGAGATGACAATAAGAACTTATCATTTGATACCATCACAGAGGACTCGCAGCAAAACTGATTTAATCTTATAACACAAGAGCAGATTACTCTTCCATGAAAGTAAAACTCAACAGGTAAGGTTGAACCATTTCAAGGAATGTGTTCCAAAGCAACTTGATACCACGATTACAAATATTATGTCCATTGTCTTCATGTGGAGAACTGAACTCCTTCCAATAAATGCTTTTGCAGAACCATGCCCACTTTTGTTAGATCTAATGCAAACGCAGACATAACTCCACCACGCAATATGTCTCCTCCAATATAACACACATATGCAAATTTGATAGATTGATGAAGGAGAAAGACAAACATAGGTAGAATCAAGATTCTTTACTACTGTAAAGCTTTTAAAATTATTCTTTAAAAATAAAATAAATAAATAAGAAAGAAAGAATCTCATGCAACAGATTTGCAATCTCTATATTAAAATGTTGGCAGAGCCTCATCAAATATTGTATAATAAAAGAGATAATCCCAGTTTATACACTCACGATTCTTCCAAATCAATGACCTTGATGGCAATCTCCTTCTTTAATTCCTTATCAAACCTGCATCAGTACAAACCGGAAAAATCCAATCATTCAAATAGAAGAAAATTCAGCATGCGACTTGAGAAGAAGACTATACTAATACCACTAGATAAGAAATCAGCACGCGTTCATGATTGAATCGCACTCCTACATTCTTTTTCACAATCATATGAGGTTCTAAGTATCACCGTTCATTTTGAATCTTGAATGTGTAAATTATAGCATTGATTTTCAAATCCAACAAATCACAAAGTAAGATCAAGTGCCTGCCAAGGCATGAGAAGCACTAGAAATTCCCTAAATGTTTTTTATCCTGAAATGGTAATTGTGTAAAAGATCCAAAGAATACTCGAACACCATAGTGGTTGAGCAATACATGGTTCTGCTGCTATATAACTGTTGCTCCTCCATGATGCACAGTTATGAATATTGGAGGACATGATGTTTGAATGACTTAGAACATCAGGCTAATAATAAAAAATGATAAGGGAGCAGCTAAATGGTAGAACTTGAACATTTTAAGAAGTCCAGAAGTTGTAAGACAGTGAACAGCAGCTCTCAATGAACAGTAATGTTGTAAGATAATGAACAGTAAAATTGCAGAAACAAAAGTAAAAGACAAAGAATAAAAAGGTCTAGGTTACTTCTAGAATCCTTTCCGCACCCACCCAGCAAAAGAAGCTTTTGGTAATGTGTGGAAAGCTCTATAACACCATTGTGATCTTGCAGATTACATGTCTATTTCTAGGCCTCAATATATCCTAGTCCAACTAGGATCAGACTCTTATGAATAAAATTCGAAGCTAATCAGAATCAATTTCAACCAAGGCAAGTAATTTAACCCCAATAGAAATTAGTATGAGATTGCAATATCCAATTACAGAAAATATTCTGCAATTATCAGTTCATAACTATAGTTAATAAGAAAACCAAGAACAGAAGCTAAAACACTGCTATTAGCTAAAGATAAATCGCATTGCTTTTGAGCTGTCCTTTCATTGCCAGCATCACTGCACAGAAGAGGAATTACAAGACAAGTTATCATAACTAATAATAATAATTGCCAAACAGCCAATCTCAAGGAATGCTATAAATGAGCTCTGGATCTCATACGAGTTGAAGCTCTCCTATGGCCAGACAGATTTCTAAGCGTGTAGGGCCTTAAACGCAACCTTGTAACTTCAGTTCTGTGCACAAACTAGAAAAATCTCATAGTTCACCCCTCCAACTACATACTAAGCTAACCGACATACGAGCATTGGAGAATTAACACATATTCAGTTAACAGGCATACATAGCATCACGAGAAGTTACCATTATAATAACATAATAATTCAAGCACTGCAGCTAATTTACAAATTATAGATTAATTTAAGGGTTAATTACACCTAGACCCCCTCTAAACATTCAAAATTATACTTTTCCCCTAAAAAAACTTTCGAAATTATGCTTGCATCCTCTCTGAGAATTGTCCATTTACAATTGTACCCTTGCCGCCAAGATTTCGACGGAAAATGCTGACGTCAAGAGAAAAAATCTGCATAAACTTTCAAGTTTACCCCCCATTCAACATCTGTATAGATTTATGGACAAAGATACCATAGTAATATTTTAATACTTGTAAGGGGTAAATGTAATACATATAAGGTCAAAAGATCATAATTGTAATAATTGTTGCTGAATTATTGCTATTGGATAAAAAATAGCCATAACTGAATGAAAGAAAACAATCATATGTCAATAATTTATATGGAATGTATGAGGCATGAAGTTAGACGCTAATGTACTTTTTTTTTGCCGAGGGCAGCATTTTCCCTCCAAATCTTAACAGAAGGGATGTAGATATAGTTTTATACAGAGAATTCACAGAATAATTTCAAAAGTTTTTTTTTTTAGGAGAAAGTTTAACTTAAATAAGTTCTACAAAATCAACAAGTTCCTAAATAAGCATTTCACCACATGAAAAATTCCAAAAGTAAATATTCGAAACACAGCTTTTCTAAAGATTAATTGAAATATTGTTCACCTAAGAACATATTTTTCCTAACATAATAAGCATGGGATTCAAAAAGCCTATTTCGAGTTGATCATGAGCCGTCTTAGCACATATCTTCATTTTTTATCATCCATATGCAATGGCATGATTCCATTTACAGCAATCAGAAACTATCCTGGATCAATCCCTTGCTTGTCTCCAAAACCATCATAGCCATATGTTCATTTGCTGGTCAAAATCATCTTCAGAATGTTTAAGTATCAAAACAAACCGTCAATAAATAAATAGCACCACACCAAGTGAGCATCCAAATATTTGACAGACAAAAAAATCAAACACTAAGACAAAACAATAGGCAAGATCTGTTTACAGAAAACTTTTTGCCTACATGCATTAGCTTTCACTGCAAACAAGCAACATCTTAAATGCAGCCAGTCATGTTCGTGAAAAACTGTACAAGGATGCATGCAACAATAGTGAATTACGGAAGCTACCACAAGCATAATCACTCCTGCAAATGAATGAAGTTTTCTTCAGATAAATGCAATTTGAACTCACACAATATAATCCATACTTCACGAACACAATAGCTTATTGTCTTAGAAAAAGAAAATTGCTCTTGTATCATGTTTTTAAGGAGATACAATCGAGTTCTTGTACATACAGAGAAGACCAGAATTTTCCATATTAAAATATGGAAGCATATCTAAGTTGTTATTGTGTCATAATAGGTTCGAGATCCAGCCCAACATAACATCAATAGTAGTGGTTCAACCTCAAGTTGAAATCTTGTCCTTATGACCGCTCAGGAGCTTGATCACACTAGAGATCAGCTCATCATTACAAATGTGAAGCTACACTATGAAGAATGACTATCAACAAGTTTCATATGAGACTCAATAGAACGTCAACACTCAAATGCCCAACGTTCCAAGCTAGCCACCAATGTCTCTTTGAAAACCATCAATATCTTCTATTGACATCACTATTAAGTACAATTGATATTGTGAGTTATGTGATAAGTATACACATATGCTACTGGAACAATACCCTAGTTGCACAGGGATTTGAATTCTGCAAACCAAGCATGAGAAGGCTAGAGCTTGTCATTATGCTAATAATAGCCTGATTTTGTTAAAGATCATTGCAACAACGACTTGCCAGTAGTCCAAGGCACAATTACCTTTAGTTTCGACATTGCAGCATCTACCACCCTATTCAACCAAGAACCTACGAGATACTCCTGAATAATCTACAGGAAATATCGTTTCCTGCATTTTCATGTGCCATGGTAGAAACTTAACATGTGCCTGGCCAATGCTAGCGTCTAAACCGCCAGTTTACTATATGTAGGCCAGCCAAATGTTCATTAAATCTAGGAACAAATTTAAAGCAAAACTGAAGCCTTTTAGTTATCAGCACTCGCAGAGAGATTGCCAGTTGTCACACCAGAATATGGGAGATACAAAAGAAACAGACCCTATCAGAATCAGAGGATTCCACAAAATCCAACCACATCCAGAATGTGTTTGGCACAAGTAATGGCTTGCGCATTGATATTTATTCAAACCACAAACAATTAGTTACAGAAGTTATCCCTTAAGATCGGCGCATTCATGTTATCAGCTGTAAGATCTATTATATGCAACAATGATATCTATCTCACCTAGTAATCTTTTCTTGACAAATAATGACATATTAAGAAGCATCTATCAAAAGATTTAGTCAAATATTCACACGTGCATGCATAATGGGGAAGCTGCTCGTTGATGTTTACATGATTTAATTGAACCTGACTTATTTTTCTCATGCATGCATAAACGAGCAAATTGTGTGAACGCGGGGAAGTTTCTCTTTCTCTAGTTCATCTAAATGTCAAAATCTGTTGAACACTTTCATTTCACTTTGTACTTCAATAGGCCAAACATTTCATAGCTCAATGAAGTTGCAAACTGTACTAGCTAAACTTCTGACAACATATCAATGGGACTAGAGAGCAATAGGATTCCCACAAAAATTAGTTCTAGACCTTACCCTCTGTAAACATCCCCAAAAGAACCTCTTCCAATGAGCTCCAAATCACAAAATCTGGATCCTGAGGCCTCTAGTAGAGCTGCCGCATCTTCCATTATGCATGTATTTTTACGAAACTTCCTTCTTCACATTCTTAGTGAAAATAGCAAATGCTCCAACAGAAGAACCATAGCCACCTATAACCGATGAATTCTGCAAAAATCATAACATGGGCCAACTGATTTTACTCTGTTTCCCGTTTCAGAACCATCCAAAATATGGAAAAAGCGCTAAAACAACTTAACTCAATAAGACTGGATCAATATATGAGATCAAACCAATCATAAGAAATCTAAAACCCAAACTGCAACATGGCAATGCAGTGTCCCTCTTATATATGACGAAATGTCCGAGTTAGGTGAAGTAGGGATGCTAAAGAGACTGCGCAACAAATACCTTACAATTCTTCGTAAAATTAAAATTCTTGACCCGCAAATCAACCGAAGGATTGCCAAACAAACACTCTATCAGTGACTTCAATGCGAGGCATATTTTTTGCCTTCCAAGAAAAGAATTATTGTTGAAAAAAAAAAAAGAAAACTAACCTTGGCAATGCGGATTTCAGGAATGGTTTCAAGATTTACATCTTTCAACAAGAAAAACAACAAATTAGCGAAATCAAGTGAAACTTCAGATCCTCGTACGGGTTTCTACATACAGACACATGCATGCAATCCCTTTGTTTCTCCTCTGCTGATTCGTCTCTGGTTTTTCCGAGTGAGAGAACGGATCGATAAAAGCGAAAATTTGGCGTTTTTTCGCAAGAATATAAATGGAAATTACACATCGTGATTACTAACAGATTAAGCATAAAGATGAGGGATTTGGGCCGGAATCGGATCGCCTTGAAATGGACCCGGGTCAAAATTGGAAAGCAAATTTACCAACTACTTGGTGCAATGCTCCCTTCCATTTCCATTTTCGTTCATGTCTATAGCGTCATGCACCGTCGCGTTTGCAATAGCTTCTTTTTTACGGTGAAAATAAATTATAAAAAGAAATTATAAATTAAGTAGTATTAAAAGTTGAGGTTATTTTAAAAATAAAAATAAAAAGTAAAAAAAATAAAATTATAGTATTAAAAAAAATTATATATATAAATTGCAAAAATTGATAATCAGTTGCTTATAATTTTTTATTTAAATCAATTTAATTTAAGCAATTCAAAAGTAGAAATTATGAAACAAAAATACTTTTTTTAGCTTATAGTCGGTAAAAAGCTTATAAGTTCTTATATTTAAAAAAAAAACTAAATAATATTACAAAATCATATGGCAATGGAATTTTTATTTATATTTATATGTTAATATTATTTTAGATGAGATAATTAATAATTATTGAAGGGCAAGGCAAATTTTAAAATTTCCACAACTCACCTAAATATTTAATGGATTGGAACACTTATAAGTAAATATATTAGTTCAGACTTGATTAGACCCAATTGATTGGATTGGAGTTTTTATTTTATTCTAATTCATGTGGTATTTTTTTGTTCAATTTAATAAAATACATATTATGTGTACTAAGATTACACCATCTATTTATTTAAGACGATTTTATATACGTGATTTGTATATATTAATTAAAATAAAAGATGTAATATGATTTGAATAAAAATTACAACAGGCTAATTAAAATGAAGCCGAATTAGAATTTAGAATATAATTCGAAAAAATGGTCCGTTGGTATTGGGTCCGCAATACCACTTAGGCCTTGTTACTTGTGGGGGGTTGGGATGGATGTCTCAAAATATGCAGCCCAACTCTTTGTTTGTTTGCATTTAGGGCGGCCCGAATGTATATCACTCGAGCTCGTGATAAATCATGATAAAGAGATGATTTAAATTTCACCAAATCTAGTGAGATTTATTATCCCACCAAACCCCCTTGAGGGAGATTGCATATGGTGAGATTTGATTGGTCCAACCGAGCTTGGGCTACTAATGTCTTATGGGCTGCTCGTAGATGGAGAGACAAACACTATGTTTCTATGGCCTACCGCGCTCTTTTAGCCTCGTGTGTGTACCATATCTGGCGTGAGCGCAACATTAGTCTATTTGATGAAGTACATAGAGATGCACGCACTGTGGGTGCGCTGATGGTTTGAGATGTACAGCAAAGGATTCATAGTGTAGAATTACCTACTGTTATTAACACTTGTGTGTTTTATTGCTTATGGCGGATTCATTGGCCTATCGAGAAAACCGCTTAGATTAAGCAAGATGTATTGTACTATTATACTTTTTTTACTTAATGAAATTTACCTTCATCGAAAAAAAAAAAAAGAGATTGCATATGTGATTTTATACATTGATACCTAAATATGAAAATGTTTATTCAAAATAACCCCAGTCTTTTCTCGATATCTAAATTACTTGATTTATTTCTCTCACTTGTTTTTGAAATTTAGTTTTATCCCAAATATTATCAATGATAAGGTATATAGTATGACAATTTAATTTCACGTCATATTTTATCCATTATTAATTTATCTCAACTTAATCATATCCTTCAAAGTAAATGAGGCCTTAGCTCATAAGTATTAATTCATTTTTCATAAATATACATACAAGTTACGTTTATACCCCTTATTTATAATCTATTTATACAAATCATCCTTATTTTTTGCATTAATGATAGAAATCACCATTGACAACTAGAACAAGCAGAGGTAATTTGCATAATAATGTTGACGTTTCTTGAATGTATGTGTAATTTTTTAAAAAGTATGGGTGATATGTATAAGTAGTTTTGACATTTCCGATGAGTGTATTGTACAATTTTTCAAAGGGATAATTACACTCCTCTCTCCTAATTATACATAGATCCCCATAGTTTGAAAAAATTACATTTAGCACTCATGAGGTTACTTCTATCTAGCAAATAAGTTCCTTCATTAGTCAAATAGCGGACATTAACAAAAAAAATAAATGAAAATCAATACTTACCCACGATTGATTAATTACTGATTTATTGCAGGTCAAATAATTTTTTTCTGACCAAGCTATCCTTACAATGAGAAGATATACCCCTCACATGCATTAATATGTGAAGACGTATGGGGGTAATTTGATCATAATAAGATTTATTTGATTTGCAATAAGTCAATAATAATCAATCAGGAGTTAATCTATATTTTTCTCTGATTTTTTTATTAATATCAGCAAATTCAGTGAATTTTGCCTAATTGAGTGACTTATTTGTTAAATGAAATCAATCTCAAAGGTGTTAAATATAACTTTTCAAACTATAAAGGATCTACGTATAATTGTACAAAATATCAGGAACTGAAAGTGTAAACTATCTCTTTTTCAAAAGATAGGAATGATTGGGATTATAAATGTAGTAATCCTTACATAAAATCAATCAGAAAAACAATTCAGGCCCAATTAGATATCAGTGGTAAGGGGTCATGCCCAAAATATGTGAATTGGATAGCGGCCCAAGAGCTTAGTGGGCTTTGTTGCTTTATTTTGGGCTTTCTCATAACTGGTCATCTTATGCATTTTGGCCCAGATTGATGTTCCTTGTTTGGACGTGCTCTTTCATTTTATTTTGTTTTTTAAAAAATATATCGATATTTTTAAATTAATTAGTATACGACTAGTACAATATTTAGTATGACATACATCAATATTTTAAAATTAATTAATATATTTAAAATAAATAAAAAAGTAATATGTTATTATTAAAATAAATTACATATCTATATGCGTAAGTCTCAAATTCACAATCTCTAGTTCGAAAGGGCTGAATGTTGATTGCTATTAACTTTTTTTTGAATAATTAATTTTTAAAATATTTTTTTCCATAATCAAATTAATTAGACTAAATTTAAAAAAAGTGCCACTCACTCTAATAGAAGATCAATCAATTTTGAATTAATAATAAATACAATCTCATCAACTAATACATATATATTTCAATTTCTACACAAAAATATATATAAAAATAAAATACAAAAAATCGGCTCCCTTAAAATTTATCATAATTATCATCATTATTTAAAAAATTATAAATACTCTCATAAAATTAACGATCGTCTAACAAATACTTTCTGCAATGAGTTGTTATGAGAGGATATCTAAATTATCATAAATACCAAAGGTACGTGTAAATTTTCAATTAACGAGGGAATAATTATAGGGATAATTAAACTCCCATTTTATAAGATTTAGTTTAATTGCATATAAACTCCTGTAGTTTGAAAAATTACATTTAGCACCATTGAGGTTTGCTTCCGTCTAACAAATAATTCCATCTGTTAGTGAAAATTCGTCGAATTTACTGATATTAACAAAAAAATAAAAAAAATTTATATTTATACTCAATTAACTTATTGCTCACTTACAACAGGTCAAATAAATCTTTTTATAACCAAATTATCCTCATACATCTTTACACACTAATGCATGTGTGGGGTATATCTTCACCATTATAAGAATAGTTTAGTCCGAAAAAATTATTCAATCTGTAATAAGTCTGTTTTAAGCCAATCAAAAGATAAATATTAATTTTCGTTTATTTTTTTTTTATTAATATCAACAAAAGTTCTACAAAATTTGACTAACGAATAAACTTATTTGTTAGACGAATGCAAATTTCAGGAGTGGTAGATATAATTTCTCAAACTACAGAAGGTCTATGTATAATTACACTAAAGTTTAAAGAAAATTTAACCCCCAAAATAAAAAAGATTATGCTATCAATTATTTCGAATTATTAATATTAATGATGTAATAATTAATGAAGTGTTAGGTGAGATTGAGAAAGATTAAGGTCGAAAAATTGAGGGGGGATGTGGGGCCCAAAATGATACGGGTCGTGTGGGTAGCATCCGAGGGCCGGGGCGGTCAATGCGGAGGAGCTGAACAAGATTAGCTTAGATTCACGTACTCCCCTGCCCGCCACCGCGTTCCCCTTCTTTCTCTCTTCAGACGCTCCTCTTCCCACGCGCCAATCGTCCCCGGCCTTGGGTGGGACCGTATCAATTAAATTCATGCTGCATTCGTTATTTCATGTGTTGAATAAAAGAGATAATTATAATTTTTTTTAAATTTATTACAATTACACGTAAATTATATATTTAATTTGGTATTTTTAAAGTTTGTTTTAGTTTAATAAAATGAATTATTCATTAGTCAAAATCCACACAATCTAGTGATATTAATATGCAAACATAAGGATAATTCAATCATAAATTATTTATTTGACATGTAATAAATCAGTACTAAGTCATTGGATGGACTGTTTTAACTAACGGACCGGAGGGATTATTTGTTAGACAAAAGCAAACCTTATGGATACTAGCTGTAATTTTTCAACCACATATGGTCTACATGTAATTACACCAAACTCAGAGGAGGATAATGTAATTATTCCTTAAATAATGACATCTACACTCACTCGGCAAGAGTTGAATGTAGTACCACTACCGGTAATATATTACATTAATGCTTTTCTTTCCATTTCTTTTTTATTTTAATCTAAAACACTGAATCATAAAAAAATTACAAAATCGATTCGTTAATTAACCCAAACACATTTTCGTTCTCACATGAAAATCTGTATAAAATTGTAGAAAATAAGGTTTAGAAAAATCGACAAATAATATTTTTACACAAATAGATTAAGAAAGAGGAAAATTCAACAACATATCGGTTACGAATCAGATTGTTCTATTGCGTAACTCACAATTACTCAAATCCAATTTCTTTTTTTTCAGTCATTAAACTAAATAAATTGCATTTCAATTGTTGATTAAATTATACATCACCGATACTTTTTCATTGCATATTATAAATGGTTTATTATATTACATTTATCTATAATAAATTAGTAATATATTATTAAAAATAAAATAAAATATAATCAGGACAACTCTCGTTCGGGTCCGAATGAACTCAAGACCCGCTCCAGCTCAAAATGGGTCCTATTAAATAGGTTGTGCTATCTATTTTTTTAGACTCGAATCCATCCCATTAAAATCGAGGACCTAAAACGAAAACAAATAATAAAAAAAAATTGAAGCGTGGGAAATAATAATAAATAAATAGTGAAGGAAATTGGAAACTCGTGAGGAGCGCGTGGGGAGGGGGGAGCGTAGGGAAGTGAAAATCGAGAGAGAGATGCCGAAGAGAAAGGATACAGTGCCCCGCAATTCGTGCGCTTCCCTTTCTTTATGAGAAACGATGCACCGACTCACTGCCATGTCACGTGCTCACGTGACTCCTTAATCTCATATTCTCTCCCTTCTTTTCTTTAATATATATTAATTTATTATTACAATTATTATAATAATAATAATACAAGTAGCTTTGTTTTTGTTCTATCTTTTCTCCCTGCACTGCCCAGTCCTACTTTGATCAGAACACTCCCAATTTTTCTACGTCCACTCCTAGGTTGTAGAGATAATTATATCGCTCCCTCGTGAGATTTGGTGAAATTACATATAATTTTTTTATAATTTAAAAAATTATATTTAGTATCCGTGACACGTATATTTTCATCTAACAAACAAATTCATATCTTGTATACCTTCACATGCTAATACATGTGAGAATATGTATTTTCACCGTTTTAAGAGTAGTTTGATCAGAAAAGATTTAATTGATGTTCGATAAATCAGTAATAAGGTAATCGGAGTAAATATAAATTTTTATTTAATTTTTTTATTAATATCAATAAAATCAGCGAATTTTAACTAACGAAAAAATTTAAAAAATAATGTCTTAAATACTAAATATAATTTATTAAATTACAAAAAATTTATATATAATTACATCAAAATTCAACATTACGCAATGCAATACCCTTAAAAATTTTTTCACCATGTAAATAACAACCAAATTAGATAAATGCAAGGTAATTTACATTGGCCCACTTCCACATGCAATTCTTGAAATTTGTGATAAATTTTCTGGTTCTACATTTTAAATATTTTTACTTTTCTTTTATTTTATCGTCACGCCCTGAACCGACAACGGATATGAGAATTTCCTCCACACTCTCATTGATTGCATTACGAAATTCAATTATAAATAATTCACTGAAAAGGGATATCATTTTTATACTGAATATAGTAAAGAATACTAACCGCCGGAAGAATAGAGGGTGTTTGGATAAGCTTATTTAACACATCATATAAGTTCCTATAATGTTTTAAAAATTTTAAAATATTTAATCTTATTTTAAAACTAAATTTTAAATTTTTTGGATAAATAAGATACCAAAACTTATAAGATATTAGAGTATTTGACATAATAATTTTTTCACACTGTAATAATGATTAAAAAAAGCCATCAAATATAAATAGAGACTTTTGCTTTGGAAGGAAAAATATCGATTATATGAAAGGTAAATGTGCAATAGATTAAAATTATGAATGTCTTTCGTTTATTGAATAATAAGATTAAAGAATTTAGAAAATATTTTAAAAATAGTTGGCTGAAGTTAGCTCCTTTTAAAGAGCTCATAAGATCCAAACATCTTACATTAAGATTTTATAAGTTTTTCAAAAAAAATCGTGAGACGACTTTTGAAAGTTTATTAGTTCTCAAACATCTAAAGATATTTTGAGGAGCTTATAAGCTTAGTCAAACGCCCTTTTAATTTTTTCTTATTTTCAACAATAAGCTTATAAACGTCTGCAAATATCCCCTCAATACTACTGTATATCATGTACTCGAATCCCGAGCGCACGCATAAGGTAAAAAAAAAAGAAAAAAAAGTGAAGCATTTAGAACCGAATTGGATTTTCAAATAATTTTTTTTTTGCATCTTCTATTAATATACACACATTGTGTATATAAAATATTTTTTAAAATAAAATATACGATGTCATTTTTATATACGTAATATATATAAATCGATTGGAGCAAAAGATTGAATAGAGTTTGCAATAAAAAATCCAATCAGTTGAAGAAGAGGGGGAGAGCTGCCTTAGCCTTGAAGGGAGGTTTGGCGAAATGAAAAAAAGGAGTGCCCAAATCCAAGATTATTTTATTTTATTTTTTAAAAAAAGGTCTAAACTGAGACCGTACGATTTATTTATGATTGCCCCAAGTCTTTCCAACTGATGCTAATATTTAAAAAAAGAAAAATGATATTATATTATAATATTAAAATATGTAATGAGGTCAGGGTGTCTCCTACTGCCTTTTGACCAGTAAAGATTCTGTTGCCCCATTTAAATTCCTTAATTATCCTTACATCCTCTTTGTCCTTCCAATCTTTTTTGTTTTTGTTTTAAGAATAATAATAATTATTATAATTAACTCTTTTAAAATTTATTATAATTATAAATATTTTATTATTATTTAAAAAATTACAAATATCACCTGGACTTAACAGCCATTTAACAACTATGACAAAGGGTATTTGTCAGACGACCGTGAAAATGGTAATTAAGATAAATATCAAGAAAACCCATCGTAGTTTACTTAATATTTAAAAATAAAAAAAAGAATAAGGTAAAAATAAAGTATTTTTTGATTTTTTTAGGGCAGAAGAGAGTGACCAGTGCATCAATTTTGTGAGTTAAGGGTCAGTCTTAGCTCAATAATAATAATAATAATAATAAAGATAAGATATCACATAGCCTACTGATATTTCATACTAATTATATGATATGTGTGTAACAAAATTTTTTTTATTTTGCCACAATAATGATAATTTTGTATATATATAAATTCAATAATGATAAATTTTGTGTATTAAATGTGAATTGTGTGTAGTTTTCTGTTCGAATGATTATCGACTGTTCAACTGTAAAAAAGTACTAATCACGTATACAAATTATTAAAAAAAAATTGTCGATCTATATATGTATACACTATTACTTATTGCCGTCATAAATTAAATACGAATTTCAGGTTATTAATTTGTAACTGTGGCAAAATGAAAATTGTCGTGAAATATTGGATTGGATCTGTAATTTTTTGATATTTTTATGTAATAGATTTTTAATAAATACCATTTGTTATGATAGTGCCTAGGTTATATTACGATGTTGGATTAAAACATCTCTTTTTTGTGTCAAATGGACGAGAGTATTTATTCCTTTACATTTTTAACAGGGTAAAATATATTACCAGTCGTCGAGGTTAGGTCGAAATACACAAATATTTTTTATTTATTTTTTAATTACAGTTACTCCTTAAGATTATAATTGTAATTACAAATATAATTCCTGAAAAATAGTACAGCAACAACCCTCAGGGGGTGTAGTTGTAATTTTATAAAATATATGGAGTATTTGTGTAATTTGACCTAACATCAGGGAGCACTAACGTAATTTACCCTTTTTAACATGAAAATAAGGAACTTCTAGCATCTCGATTCTAATATCTGTTAAGAGTGTCGAACGAAGTGGTAGCTTTCTCTGGAAAATGACTATTTTGAAGGCATTTTAGATGCATCATGCCACACTGATGTCTTGTTGTGCGAGATATTGTCCAGTTTAATTTTATATGAACCGTATGATTTTATCATGAGAAGGCAGTTAGCTAAGTACGTCGAGTAGGTCTTGGTACTTATAAGTTACTCAAGCTCTTTGTGTGTAGCTATTATGAGAAACAAGTTAGAATCATCAATCCCCGAATTAGGGCTTTGGAATGAACATGCGGCCTCATTTTTGTGATTAATTCGAATATATCAAAATTGATTTGAGTAAAGATTTTTCTTCTCGTCTTCTATGTTTGTAAGAGCACAGTAATAATAAGAATACCTCACATTGAAAAGATTATAAATTTCATTTTATTAATATTGGTATTATTACTTTATATAAATATCAATTCTTTTTTTCTCTCTCTCTCTCGTACACGCATACATGTATATATGGATAAATTATAACGAATTTTTCTAATATTTAATATAGAAAAATATAATTACTTTCTTAATATCTGATGAAATTCTATAATTCATAGAACGGACCCTAAAATCGTCAACCTTTTTTTTTTTTTTTTATGAAGAACAATTAAAGATTTGTAAACAAACCGGAGCAGATAGATGAAATTTTTTGAAAAACTATCCACTTAGTTCATAAAAAAATATAAAAGTTAAAAAAAAATTTATAATCCATAGTCCATAAGAATATTTTGGACAGTTCACCATAAAAAATAAATAAAAATCTAATAGAGATTAACAGATTGGACTAGCTGCTGGACAACCATTAAAATTAGAAAGTATTGATAATTTTTCAAATAACAAAAGAAATATTTATAATTATGTCAAATTCTGAAAAAAATTATTTTATTTTACTATATATATGGATTATTTTTTACTAAGTTTCTCTTTTTCACCGTCAACGAATGTTTGGTGAAATAGTATTTCTTTAAAAATCTGTACCTGTAGTGTTAGATAATCAACAATCTTTTGAGACAGAAATTGGAAAATCATGACCAATCAGGTTCATCTTAAACCTATTTTTAAATATAAGCGCTTATCAATTTATCCTAAAAATAAATAAAAAAATTATTTTGTGTTATCTATACTATAAAAAAAGAAAATACTTTTTTATCTCATAAAGGACGGTTATGACACCGTAAAATTAATTTTATTATTATGCCAATAATATTCCTGAATTGATTTTATTTCCCCCCCCGCCTCTTTACTGCTTTCTTTCTTTCTTTTTAGAAATATGATGTGTTGGTTTATATATAATTTTTTTATGCATAATATATTTTTAAAATATAAAATATTATTTATTGTATGCGCGCAAGGACGACGTGCCACGACGGCTAGTTCTTAAAAATAAATTAAAAAAATTATCTTTGTTTTACACCTTTTATTTTTGAACTGTTTAAATTAAGTTGGTTTGAGTCAAATGCTACAAGCAGCTCACCACCAACTTCTGCATGTCATTAATAACATTGTACGCATTAAGTTGTTTTTCCAAACGCTACAACTTCAATTTTTCTTCACTTTTAACTTTTGTTTTCAAGCACTCCAAATTTTACCACAACTTATTTCACCACAAAAGCAGAAGTTATTGCAAACATCTCTTTAATCGGTGAAGTTGATGTTATATTATAACAAGGCCATGGGTTCAAGATCCACCTTCGTACGGATTTGTTATTATATATTAATAGTAATTATTGAATAGTACAGATATTTTATATTGATGGCTAATATATCGATTAATAATCACACTTACAACCCTAACATATAGTTTATTTACAAAAATAATCCATATTTTTTGCGTAATTACAAAAACCATTTCTAACTATCAGAAAATAGGAATAATTTATATAAATATGATATTCTTGTGGGATGTATATATAATTTTTTAAAAAATAAGAATAATTTATATAAACAGATCGTAAATCAAGACGTATAAATATAATTCGACAGAGATTGAAATCATAATGTAAGCCAGCTGCATCATTCAACATGACAATGTTAAAAACATTAATAGTATGGTTTCAACTGTGGAGAAGTGATTGTTTTCCTTTTAAATTCCATGATTAACTAATTTTGTAAGGCTGAATGGTCAAGAACCTAAAAAGCTGTGAAGCCTATTTGGGCAGGAAAGCATTTCCATCTCCGCAATGAACGCAGTAATCCGACATCATCTATTCAAGTCTGTGAATCATGCGCCACACACCCCCCTTTACTTGGTCACCTCATGCCAAATTCTGGTAAATATTCGTGTTAATTACATGATCGGTGTGATGTATTTTGACTTGATGTTTATTTATGCGCTGAGATTAAAAGTTTTAGTTCATTAGATTGGATTTGTGTTTAATTATGTGATCCGTATAGTATATTTTTATGTGGGTGCATTGCGTATTGCAGTTGAAGATATGTATTCATTACGTTGTCTGAATAACGTATTTTGACTTGATGTCCACCCACGTCATGATTAGAGGTTGGTTGGTGTGGTACTTTCTGATTTCATACATTCACGCATCACAATGGAGCTCATGTAATTCAAATATTGTAATTCTATTTCAAGAATATATTTTAACAAACCATGTAGGCTGATTTTAACAAAATATGCACGTCAAACAGATTGATACGAACAGGGAGAGTATCAACTTTAAGAATCTTTTTGTACAACCTGAATTAATCTAATTTGATATGCCTTGTAACTCTTGTATGGCCTAACCAGCCCTTTGGTCAGTGATTTTGTCGTCCGTTCGTGAAAAGAAGACAATCAATATCTTTTTTTCAATATTTACAATCTAAATTTTTCGAATTATTTAGTAATTTTACGCTCGACGTTTAATTGCATGATCGGTGTGATACATTCTGATTTCATACATCCATGCATCACATTGGAGCTCCTGTAATCCAAATATTGTTAATTCCAATTCAAGAATATATTTTAATGAACCGTGTAGAAAATTTAACAAAATATGTATGTCAAACAGATGATACGGACAGCGAGAATATGTATCTTAGGAATATTTTTATACAGCCTGAACTACAAATGGATCTAATTTGATTTGCCTTGTAACTCTCGTACCGATCTAACGTCTCCGAACAAATCTAACTAACTTTTTAGTCCAGTGATTCATTGTCCGTCCGTCAAGAGAAGACAACCAATGTATTTTTCAGCGTACACATTCTTAATTCTCAATGTGTAGGGGCAAAAGTGTAATTTTAAGGGGGGGCCACGCCATCCTTTTTTCTTCCTGACCTTTCTCCGGCTGTCTGTTGGTGCTTCGCTAAGGAGGATAAAAAGAGGTGTCCCCACTCCCCTAACACTATTTTCACAGTTAAAATATTTACACATAGAAAGAAGGAATAAAACGCACACAGACACACACTGAGTTTCACACACTCATGCCGCACGCACTTTCACTCCCCACTGCGTGTCTCAGGCCCTTTTTCCCTGGCCCCGAGTAAACCCAAACCATGTTTGGTAATTAATCCCAGTAGTAAAAGAGGGTAACAAAGTTGAGAGAGAGTGAGGGGACAGAGACAGAGAGAGAAGGAGAGAGATGAAGCGAGGAGCAGTTGTCTCAGTCTCTCTATCAAACACCTTTGTGGTTGATTTTTGACAAGAATTCTGAAAGCATTGTTTTTATTTACTATATAGTAGTAGCTAAGTTCTTGAGTTAAGAGAGTGGGATTAAGTCTTAGAAAAGCAAGAGAGAGAGAGAGAGTAAAGAGGAGATGGTGGGCTCAGGAGCAGCAGACAGGAGCAAAGAAGCAGTTGGGATGATGGCCCTTCATGAGGCCCTTAGAAGCGTCTGTCTCAACTCAGACTGGACTTACTCTGTCTTCTGGACCATCAGGCCTCGCCCGTATGTCTCTTTTAAGTTTTGTCTCACTCTCAGTTTCCCAACCAGTTGCTTGACTTTTGATGCCGACGGGGATGCTTACTTGGGCTTTCTGGGTTCTTGGGTTTCGTTTTCTTTTCTTGGTTTTCCGGTGCTGAATCTAAATGGGTTCCGGCATTTGTTTGCAGGAGAGTTAGAGGTGGCAATGGTTGCAAAGTTGGAGACGACAATGGCAGCTTGTGAGTATAAGCTTCTGGATTTCCTGATTAATGAGTTTAATTTAGTACTAAACATGGGAGCTAAGAAGATTTTTATGACGTTCATTATTGTGTGTTTGATTAAGGATAGCGAGTGACAGGTTGTGGTGATTTTGAGGTTTTTTGTTTTCTTGTCTTATCTGACTCTGACCCCTTCTTGCAGAATGCTGATGTGGGAAGATGGGTTCTGCAGAGGCAGAGTTGCGGAGTGTTTGGATGAGATGGATGGGGAAGATCCTGTCAGGAAATCCTTCAGCAAAATGTCCATTCAATTGTATAATTATGGAGAAGGGTGGGTACTGGGTAGGTGCTTTGTGGGATTGGGATTTTTCTTTCTTTATCTCATCTCTGTTTAGGATCAAGAAGAGGAGAAAACAGATGATTTTCACTCTTATTTTGTATTTTTGTGTGTGTTTACTCTTGTGGGTCTTGTTTGATTGTGTGCAAAAATGGTTGCAGGTTGATGGGGAAAGTTGCTTCTGATAAATGCCATAAATGGGTCTTCAAGGAGCCAACAGAATGTGAACCAAACATTTCCAACTACTGGCAGAGTTCATTTGATGCTGTATGTATTATCATTATTACCTCAAAGGCAGATGATGGGGTTTTGATAGTTAATTGATTTTGATTAGGCAGCAAAGTTAAATTGATCTTGGACCTTACTTTTTCAAGTAATAGTTATGTTTGCTCTAAATTCTTGGTAGATCAAAGTGGACTTTCAATGTCCCAATTATTGCAATTGATGAAACTACTGTATCTGAATGATTGATGAAGTCATCTGATTTATTAATTGCAGCTACCTCCAGAGTGGACTGAACAGTTTGACTCAGGCATTCAGGTCAGTATCAGATCCCAGAATTCTTGGTATAGTTTCCTATGTTAATGAGAACTCTACTGTTTGATATTTTTACACTCTCGATCAGATGGATGTATATAAGATGTTTGTGGATCAGGGGTTTGGTGGATTTTGCTTTGCCTGTACTAGGATTCCATATTTTCTTGTTTTTTGTTGTGGAGAAAATGAAAAAGGACAAGACTTTTATCCCTCAATTGCTTAGTTTGATTGTGCTTTTGACAGACTATTGCTGTTATTCAAGCTGGACATGGGCTGCTTCAGCTTGGTTCTTGCAAGATTGTGAGTTTCTTTGATCATTAGTTTGTCAAATTTGTCTTGCTATTACATACTTGTTTAACTTGTTGCAGCATCGCCTTCATCTCATTGAATTGATGTTTTTAACTGTATTCAGATACCAGAAGACCTACATTTTGTGCTGAGGATGAGACACACTTTCGAATCCTTAGGTTACCAATCCGGATTCTACCTATCCCAGCTCTTTTCTTCCACACGCAACGCCTCATCTTCGACCTCAGTTCCTCTAAAGCAACCCGCTATGCCTATTCGCCCGCCCCCTCCCCTGTTCAATTGGGGGCCAAGGCCAATGCCTTCAGCCGCTCCGATGCTCACATCTCCCAGTTTTCAGAACTCGGCTCGACTCGCAATGCCACCATCCAAAGACGAAACTCACATGTTCCTTCTGCCTCATTCCTCTGAATCCCGGATGGAAGATATGATCGGGGACCACGAGAACGACATCAAATGGCCCAATGGATTGTCATTCTTCAGCGCGCTCACTGGACGGACCGACGAAGCCAAACTTTTGTTTAATCCAGAGGGCCTCGCGAGCAAGCCAGATCCCAATTCAGATCCGTCAAGTCTGCACAACAATTGCGGGGCGAATCCTAACGAGTTCTTGAGCTTAGACAGCCATTCAAAGATGGACGGTAAGTTCAAGAGGAGCTTCACTTTACCTGCAAGAATGGCCACTTCGTCTTCTTCAACATCGCTCGATCACCACGGACACAATCCTGGGGAGTATAGGAACGAAGCGGGCATGTACTCCGACGTGATGGAAACTTTCTTGGAGTGATTTGTGTTGGAGGGGGAAGTTGTACCTAGGAACAAAAAAAGTGTCTGATGCTCCCTTTTTTTTAATTGTTCTAGTGCTTTCTGTAATTTGCTGTTCTTTGATCTCTAAACACTTATCTGCAATATTAGCTATAGACTTCAGATTACCAACAGATTAGGACAAGAAATACAATAAACTTCTCCACATTTCCTGCTTGTCTTCATCATCCTTACAACATGGGATGTGCTTGCAGCCCAATGCTCACATTCTCAATCTTGCTGGATTTAAAATAGGAACTCCATCTCCCTTTTTGCATAAAGCAAAACACAGTCATCCACTTTATTTATTTCTACTTTCATTGAGGTCGTTTTACGATGCATCCATTCCGCCTATTTATCAGCTCTCGGTTGGGAGATAATTTGTTTTCATCTATCCAATAATCTTCAACGGATAGATTCCATTTAA
The DNA here is from genome assembly GCF_000512975.1 of Sesamum indicum. Classification (NCBI taxonomy): domain Eukaryota; kingdom Viridiplantae; phylum Streptophyta; class Magnoliopsida; order Lamiales; family Pedaliaceae; genus Sesamum; species Sesamum indicum. The sequence goes on from NC_026158.1 coordinate 4,401,227, forward strand.
ATCGATTGATCCAAAAAATACACATTACATCATGCAGGAAACTCCTTTTGGAATTGACATGAAATTTTGTACTTTGCTTCCAATTTTCATCATTCCCTTTCTGAGTATGTATCTAGTGGGATATATCAAATCATCAGAGGTCTAAATGCTAATGCCTTCTTTTCCCCCCCACTCCCCTACAAAAGTAATGTCATCTATTTGCCTATATATTGCCTTTTCGTAGGCACAAAATGAGTCTTCTTACCTTTTCAAGGGTGGCAAAGTGGGCTGCTTTTGGTACACTGCAACACTTGTTATATAATTGGACATTTTTTTTTTAAACACAACTGATTCAGGTTTAATTTGATTTGATTTGATTTTAAATTTTCTATTTTTTTTTGTTACTCAAAGTCGTATTTATTACCAATTATGTATTACTAATTTATTTGGAACGTCCCGCAAAACTTAATAATAGTATTAGCAGTAGAGCACACTCGACGAGTTTGTGAAATTATTAAAAAGAAACAAGCAATATCACGTGTTTGTGAAAAAAAGTGTTAAGTAATTTTTTTTTTTGGTATAATATAATCAAGAAAAAAATTATAGTAAGAGTCGAAACACACTTAATGTGTGTACTTAATTTAAAATATTATTATACTTTTATCAAATTAAATAAAAAATTGAAGATAAAATAAATAATCGATCAAAATGGATAAGATAAATCATTATTACAAAAAAAATATTGAGAAAGTTAATGGATTGAAGAAGTTGATATCTTATGAATAAATAAATACTTTTCGATGTACTTTGTCAATATGTAAAACCAAGTCAATTATTTTAGAGTCTTATCTTTAATAAATAGTATAGATAGATAAAGTCACGAATTTGAATTTCACCAAAACATATGGATATATAACCTATTCTATGCAAATTTACTATTTCATTGTTATCTGTAATTTAATATTTATTGGAAAATATTTTGGATTATAATTTATATATTAATTTAATGATGTAATTTTAACATTTGTCAATATATTTATATATATATATATTGGAATTAAATTATTAAAAGTGTATTTTATATGAATTTTTAATTGTAGGGAAGCCCTTTAACCAGTCCCAAACATGTGTCTCATTTGGAGAGGCCATTGAGTTTGGGTCCATGCTCTCAAAATCCTCCCAGTGGGGACCACAAGCTGCTAATTTACAGAAGTTCGTAATTTTTTAATTTAGATAAATTACAATGAGCTCTCATAAAATTTATTATAATTATAAATATTTTTTATTATTAAAAAATTATAAATATATTTAAAAATTATATAATAAATATCCTTACAATGAATTATTATTATGGGGTATTTGATAAGCGGTGGTTAGTACTGGGAGGATATTTGTAATTTGTCAAATAGTGAGGAGGTAATTATAATTATGATAATTCTCATGGGAGTCCGTTGTAATTTATCTTTTATTTTTTAACTAGTGGGTGTAACATACTAGATATTTAATATGTATGTATTATTAATTAAAATATATATTAAAAAAAGTGGAAGTTGAGAAGATAGACAAATATGAAAATTGGTCATATATATATAATATTAATAAAAAAAGAGATTCTTCTCTCTAGTAATTTAAATTTTTAGATGAAATGATCATTTAACATATTACAAGAATTAGGCCAAACAGAGATTTTTGGACTCCAATTTCATCATCACTGTTTTATACGTAGAATTTGCACAAACTTTTAGATAAAAATATTACAAGAATTAGGCTTTGAAGTTCTAATCAGGTCGTCGGGTAGGTTTCTGAGTTATAGTATTTTGGACTCAAACCCGACCCAAGTCTAATCATTTGAGAATTTTTTATATATTTAATATACATTTATATAAAGTATATATTTATACATGTAGGAAAAAAAATAAGCGTATATTTTATAATATACTTACATATAAAAATAAAAAATTAATATTCTATAAATGTTTTAATATATATAGAAGTAATACATAGAAAAAATTTAGTTTTTTAATAATATTATTTTTTTTTTGTATTTAAATCGAGTCTATAAGGGCTAGGTCTAACCCGCAAATCCTGTGTCCAAGAATTTATTGACGGGTCGGATCTTGAGTTTTGACAAACTTACCGCAAATTAAACCCGTTGCTATCCTAATTAATAGGTTTATGAATAATATTTTTAATTTAAATTAATTTAAATGGGCTTGATTTGATCAACAACCGCTATTAACCCTACCATCAAAATTGATTAATCGGCCAAGTGGCCCATTAATTAAGTGCATACATAAACAAGAAACCAATTTAAAAATTAGGGCAAATTACGACCAATTTAAAAATCAATCCCACGTATCATATGATTTCAAAATAAAAATGTTTCTCTATCTCTCCCTTATCGTTTTTGAAACTACATTAATAAACACAAAAGCACTTCACCGTAAGTTGTTTTAAGGTTAATTGTGTGATTCATTTTTTCTTAACTGTAGTGTATTGTACTTGTCATATAATTGATTTAAATTTGGTTTAATGAGTTCTGGACTAAAATTTCCCCAAAATCAAATTGGGACGATCTCTCAAGTCTAAACCTCTAAGTAAGAATAAACAAAAAGCTTCCACCCTTCTATTACAATCTAATAGAAAGAGAAACATATGTGAACTGAAAAAGCAGCAGCACCTGGAGACAGAATAAAGCACACAAAATTCCCAGAAAAAGAGAAAGAAAACAACAAAAGAAAGCAAAAGACAACAAAGCAAAAAACCTCATCATATCATCACAATTCCTTCACTTTACTTATTACCAAACACTTAAAACTCTGTCTGAAAGCAACACAAAGTCCTTGTACCAAAATCTCCATGGCTTCTGCACTCTTTCACAACCTCAATCACCACTCTCTCTTGATCCTACTTCCTCTGCTCACACTATACCTCCTCACATCAATACAAGCCAAGAAAACAAGCCAATGCAGGACTTCTTGTGGCCAAATCCCAATAAACTACCCTTTCGGCATCGATGACGGCTGTGGCAGTCCTTATTACCGGCACATCCTTGTTTGCTCCGATTCGGACCAGCTCGAGCTTAGGACCCCATCAGGCCGGTATCCCGTCCGGAATGTCAGCTACACCGATCCCCACATCCTCGTTTACGATCCGTTCCTCTGGAACTGTCAAGACGGCAACAACTTCCGGCCCGCCAGGCCTTTCAGCCTCGACACCAGCACACACTTCAGGCTCTCCCCGCAGAATGATTACTTGTTCTTCAACTGCAGTGCGGACGACGTGATCATGGAGTCTAAACCAATGTTCTGCGAGCGTTTCCCCGAGCAATGCGACTCCACGTGTGACACGTCGAGCTACCTCTGCAGGCAGCTGCCGGGGTGCTCATCCGCGTTGCATGGGAGCTCGTGCTGCTCGTACTACCCCAAGGGGAGCGAGTCGTTGCGGCTGATGCTCAAGCATTGCGCCACTTACACCAGTGTTTACTGGAGGAATCTTGGCATAACGCCAGCATATAACCAAGTTCCAGAGTACGGAATCAGGGTGGACTTTGACATTCCTGTGACGACACGGTGCCTGTGGTGTCAGGACGGGACGAAGGGAGGCGGGACGTGCGGGTTCGATACGGAAACACAGGATTTCTTGTGCTTGTGTGAGAAGGGAAATGTCACTACTTACTGCAAAGGTATGGACTTTGAATTTTGTTTGGCTTGCATGGTTTCTTGATCATTTGGATTGCTTTCAACTCTGATTCACTTGGTTTTTGGTTTATGGCTGATGCAGATCAGAATGGTCAGCACAACAGGGCTGTAGTTGTCGCAGGTGAGTGATCAAGCGTATATCGCTACGTTCTTCATCAAGATTATCAATTACGCATTCTGCAATCATATTTTACATTACAAATTTCTACGGGCTATTCGCCTTAATCAGTATGCAATAAATAACCGGTCTTGCAAGAATACGAGCAAAATTCATGATGTATTTGACTGTCGGAAATGAAACCAAACAAAGCTATGTCTGCAGCAGCTGGTTTAATTGTGTAACATTGGTGTAGGGAGTGTGACTGCGGTGTCAGTAGCGGGAGCATTCGTCGGAGGAGCAGTTTGGTACCTGAAAAGGCTGAGAGCAAAAGCCCCAGTGACACATGGCGTCCAGACCAACGACAACAGGCTCTTCTGATGCCATCCCCACGCTCCACGCAACGCATCTTGCTATCTTTATGTACAATCTTCTACTTTCTTGATTGTTACTATAGAGAAGAAGTACACTTTTTGGCCCCCAAATATTCGTAATTTTGAATTCATTTTTGGTTCAGTTTTAAACGATGCTACATTTAGATTATCAATTTTGGAGTAATGAATTTCAAATTCCTACTCATACATACTTTTTATTTTGTTTGGACAATCTTAAATTTAAAATATTTCAAATCCTTCAAATTATTTTTTGGTTGAACGATGATGGATTTTAAATTCTTACGACATAGAGTTGTTCAAAATTATTTCTTTAGATTATTCCGTCAATTCAATTTAACCTCGAATAAATTAACTAGCACTATTCTGGGATAAAAAAGAAAAAAAACCCGAAAAGGTATTATATTATGATGCAAGGATAGTTCTAAAAAAAGAACAATATTTGTGTTGCATTAGAAAATACATGATTTTACGCTACGGTTAATTATTACAGCAGAAAGAAGAAAATCGTGACAAATACCAATCATCCATAGCCTTGAAACGGTCATTAGCCATCGTTTCTATGTGTGTAGCCAAAACATTAACCATGACTAAAATCATGGCGAATGTTTTGACTATGGGTAAAAAACATAACAAATATTGACTACCTTCTGTGGGCCCTTGAGCCGAATTTCTTTACTGAGTTCCCTCTCGGCTGACACCTTGCCTACTTCAATGCCAATGCCTGGTAAACATGTAGAAAAGACAGTTGAGAAGGCGGGCGCTGTTTTCATCCAACTAGAAATATTGTAAGAGAGGAGTGGAGCTCCAGCCACTCGACTGATAAGGAGAGGCTCGATGTAATTGAGTCTCCTCTTTGATAGAATAGAAGGAGCTGCACATGAATGCACAGAGAAGGCCGGGTTCTTTGACATCAATTGTGATCAAAAGTTAAGTTTTTTGCTTTGGTTTTATTTAACTGTGATATGATAGTATTGATTTACCACGATTTTTAAATCGTGATCAATTATAGTGTAGTGAAAATTCAAATTTTTTATAGTATTGGATACTCCCAAATACTGTGTGATTCTCAGATACATGTATATGACACATTTTCAAGTATCGAAGAGGATAATAAAAAGGGAACATAAACAGATCAAATATTTTATATTTTTATTTTTGGATTAAAAGTAATTTATTCCATGTAATATAAACAATGTTAAAAAAAACTCACGTGAAAATCCATAAAAAAATCTCTGTGTTGGCTATATCTACACATATGACTAATTCAATGTGAATTTTCTTTTAACTTGTTTTCCGAAATTGCAACAATCTATAGCAAAGAATTCGGTTCTACCTCTAAGAAAATACTCAATACCCAAGTCAGCTTACAGAGCCAATCATGATATGATCGAGTGTTTTCTGGTCGTATGCGATTTCACAATTACTATATTATCTCCAGAACAATTGCAAATACACACACAAAAGGTGTATTTGTTACTGATTTAGTCTAGTCTATACTTTTCTTTAAATCTCTTGTTTCACTCCCATAGTATTATTGATTCCAGCAATGTGGAGGAAATAAATGCATTTCCATACTATTCAATTTTAAGCAGCGTTTTCGAAATAGATCGGACCGGCCAGTTCGACCAATCTGACAGGGAACCAGGCATTGTTCCGGTCCGATTCATGTTGTATAAACCATCTCGGTCAAGCCCAAAGGCGAGCCGATAAAAAATGACTAAAATCTGCACACCCGGTAACCGGTCAAACAAATTTTTGATAATTTTTTTTCCAACGAGGGATTTTGAACATTTAATACATCACAAAGGGGATTCTTGGAATTTTTCCTTAAAAAATATATAAATAAAACAGTATTTATTTCATACTTTTTTCTATATATCAGTAAATATTTGTCTCACACGAACATTTCATACAGGATAATATCTTACAGTATTTTCTTATGTAAAATCTGCAGTATTCTGTATTTTGTATCAAGATCCCATATTCGAACATATATACCTGTTATTATCGAAGTATGTCGATCTACTACAGACTTAAAACAGAGGAATCCCATCCTACCTCAGAAATCACTGTCCCACACCACATGCAAGATTCAACAATCCCAGAAACAGAAAAACTAACTGGGCAAGAATTGTCTGAATCTGGTAAACATCCGAGAATGTAAGTTTCAAGTCAAGAGGGATCTCATTGTTTTCTTCAAACTTTCTTGCCAGGAGGAACTTCCAATCTTCCCTATAGTAACAGTATGCTTTCAATCTTCCCCATAATAACAGTATGCTTACAACCGACATTATGATCCTGGGATCAGTATTAGGAACTATGAAATTATGAAATACCCCTGCCAAGATAGGGGTGTCAGGTTCGATACTTCAACATGTTCCGTAAAAACATAGGCAAACATTCAAAATGTCCTTGGCTGTGTTCTGGATAGCAAAAAGTTGAAAACAAACACAGCCTATGATTATCGATAATACCGACGCCGACAAAAGTAGGCCAAACCAGCGGAGAGATGTGCCAATTGGCGTAGAGAACCAGAAATGACGGCCGTACTTATTGCAAATAAAGCAAGTGATTGACAAATAAGAGAAGAACATTAAGGATATGGCTACTCTGTAATATGCCGTTTTATTCGTTCCCATCACACATTTGACTTTGTAGAATCAGAGAATATCGTCTGAGGTTCACATTGTTGCTGCCGTATCAAACAAAGATACTGCTATATCTCGTGCAAAAGGGAAACTGGAGATATCACCATCAGTCGTCACCAACTATGTATAGCTTAACCACATTAGTAGCTCAACCAAAAAGAGGGCGTCGTAAGATTATGTAAACGGATTGTGTTGAATCTTGCATCAAGTTTGTTTTTATGCAAAGAATGGAAAAATAGGGAAGGAAACAAAAAATATTAAGAACATGAATAGTCTCTTATAGTGGCTGTGTACATACCTGCATACGAAGGGGAAAACAGTATGTGGATATTGGTGAACGTCACGCTACCTGCTTCAGTGTAAAGAGATTGGTTGCAGCGCCAAGCTATACAGACCGAGAACGTCTCTGTATTCATACATAAGCACTGCATTAAGAATATGAGGCCAAACCGATACAGAAACCCCGAAGATGTAACTATATGAAACTTTAGTTCAAGATGTAACTATATGAAACTTTGTTTTTTACTATCATATATTTCACTTGAAAATCCATGTGAAATGAAGTCTTCAAGAAGAGAAAACAAAAAAGAAATAACTATATGAAACTTTAGTTCAAGCTTTTCCTATCTCAATTGCTTCAAGCAACGAAACAACTTCATCAATCGAAGGTCTTCTTCTAGGATCCTGGTCTATACATTTACAAGCTATGTCAAGCAATTGCATCAGTTGTTTTTCACAATCTTTATCTCGTATAGATGAGTCGAATATCTCCCACTCCCTCTTTTCAGATTTCTTCTGGTACACCCAGCCCACCAAATCTCTGCAGTTTTTGCCTTTACAAACCTCGACAGGCCGTCTTCCTGTTATTAGCTCCAGCAGAACAACTCCAAAACTGTAAACGTCACCCCTGAAAGTTGCGGTCAGGGTCTGGCTGTACTCAGGTGGAATATATCCCAACGTGCCGACCAAATCTGTCGTGACATGTGTATCATATGGGTGGAGCAACCGCGAGAGCCCAAAATCAGCTAAGTGAGCCTCGAATTTCTCATCCAAAAGAATGTTGCTGGTTTTGATGTCACGGTGAACTATATTTGGCTCTTTGTGCAAATAAGCCAATCCCCGAGCTGCTCCTTGAGCAATTCTCAATCTGGTATCCCACGTAAGAAACGAGCTCCCATCTACTCTTTCATGCAACCAGTAGTCTAAGCTTCCGTTTTCCATGTACGAGTAAATTAGTAACCTGTCATTTCCATATCGGCAGTACCCTTGAAGAGAAACAAGGTTTTTGTGCTGAGCTCGGGAAAGAGCTTCCACTTCAGCTTGAAACTCACGCTCCATCTGTCCGCAATCCCCAGAAAGCCTCTTGATTGCAGCTTTTGTGCCGTTAGGTAGATCCGCCTTATAAACTAGACCAAATCCTCCACAGCCAACAATGTTTGATTGGTTAAAATTGTTTGTCGACTTCAATAAGTCTGAGACACTGAGGTCCTTGCAATCAGCATTCTTGAAAATAACCAGCTTTGGAGGTCCAAATGCATCAGAATATCTAGGTGCCCTGTTGATTTCCTCCTCCACATCTTCAATTGGAACTCCGGGATCCCTTCTCGATATCCTAAGCAGAAGAATGGCCAGGAGTAACGCAATCCCAACCCCAATGCTGATTGTCATTCCGAGTATACTGCCTCGACCAAACTTGCTATCTCTGTGAGCTGGAGGAGGCGACGATAGCCCCTTTTTGTTGACATCACAAGGAGAAATTAGCGTTCCACAAAGTCCGGGATTTCCTTCAAAGCTTGAGCTGGGAAAACTAAGAAATTGGCCCCCAGTTGGAATTGCTCCTTCAAGATGATTATAAGCAACACTAAATTTTGAAAGGAATGTGAGCTGATTGAATGATGAAGGAATTGATCCATGAAGATCATTATAACATAAGTCCAAAGTCTCCAGGTTTACCATATTCGAAATGGAGCTGGGGATGGTTCCGGTAATATTATTCCTGCTCAGATCTAAGACATGAAGCTGTTTCAGCTGTCCAATTTTGGGCCAAATCGTCCCGTTTAGTCTATTATTACTCAATAATATGGATGGAGGAAAACTTGAAGCTTGGTTATACTGCAAGCCACTGGCACTCTGATTTCTCTTCACAAAAAGTGGAATACCAGTTGAAGTGTTGAGACTATACGTGTAGCTCTTTGCAGAAATCAGGCTCTTGAGCTCCATCATGCCCTCCGGAATCCCTCCCGTCAATGAATTATTTGAAAAGTCCAAATAGAACAAACCCTCCATCTGACCAATCCATGACGGAATGCTGCCCTCCAAATGATTCCAAGACAAGTCAAGAACTTGCAACTTGCGGCAATTTAATAGCCAATCTGGGATGCGACCTCTCAGGCCGCAGTTTCCCAGAGCAAAAATCAATAAACTCTTAAATCCACTCACATTTTCAGGAATTTCTTCACCATGGAAATTTTTAGTGAGTATAAGAGTAGTCAGGCTTTTGCAATACTTCAAGACGGATAAGGACCCTGACAGGTTCACAAGGCTGTTATTGGACAATGAAAGAAATACAAGGGATGAAAGATTAGCATAATTTTCAGGGATCTGCCCAGTTAAACTATTCTTCGCAAGACTCAAGATTTTCAACTCCTGGCAACTAGACAGTGATTCAGGCAAGGGACCAGAAAAATGATTGCTGGCAAGATCAAGAGTACAGAGATTAGACAATCCAGAGAAATCCAGATCAATAGGACCAGAAAGAGAGTTGTTCCGAAGATCAAGCACATGTAGCTTAGAGCAGAGTGCCAACGTCGAAGGCAGCTGGCCAGAGAATGAATTTGAATGTGCAACAAGCTGCTCTAATTCAGTTAAGTTCCCAAAAACATTAGGCAAATAACCAGAAAACCGGTTCCCGTACAGAACTAAGGTTTTAAGACTGGAAAGCTCACTGATTTTAAGACTCAGCTGGCCAGATAAATTATTTGAAGACATAGAGAGCTGCTCCAAAGAAGATAACAAGTACAATGAGTCTGGAAGGTCGCCAGAAATAGAATTGAAATCCAGATGGAGCTGCTGGAGAGTTGTGCTGCAATTGTCCAAGCCTTCAAGCCCACCAGTAAAATGATTTGACGATATATCAAGAATTCGAATGCCCCTGGAAGAACCGCAGATTTTGGAGTCAACTTGGCCAGTGAACATATTGTTACTTATGTTCAAAGCAACAAGATCAGGAAATACTCCAATGTCTGCGAGGCTTCCAGACAAAGAATTGCTCGAGAGGTTGAGCAATCGAATCGATATCAATCCAGCAATCGCCCCAAATGCTGGCCCAACCAGCATGTTGTGGCTGAGATCAAGAACTTCCAGCTGCTTCAAGTTGGAGAATTCCAGGGGCAATCCACCTTCCAGGGAATTGTGGGAAAGATCAAGCCATTGCAACTGATCCAATTTACACAAAGACTCTGAAACTTTGCCCTTCAAGCCTTTTCCAGACAACTTCAACATGATCACCCTACTTGCTGCTGCCGACTTATTACCACCACCTTCACACACAACACCTTCCCATTGGCAGCAATCCGTTCCATTCGACCAAGAAAATTTGACAGAACCATTGATCAGTTGGCCTGCAAATTCCTTCAACGCTGAAAAATCATTTGGACTGCAATTTTGGGTAGGAGTTGCAAGACTCGAGGATAAACAGAAAAAACAAGCCAAGAATGCCAAATTCAGGAAATTCATCAGGAGAAATTTCCAGACAAACATATATGTACCCGAAGGAGATTACCAGCTCAAATCAAGGCTCAGAACACCATAAACTCATTACAAAGTTGCTAAGATTGATCTCTTTGCACAGCTTGAACACTCACATCACACATCAAACTACTCCCAAGAGATGCAAAAATCACATTCACATGATATCTCGGTCTCCCACATGGCTTCCAATCCCAAGACACAATTTGAGAACTTTAATCTTTAGCTGAGAGCAAGGCGCTGCCTGGCTTAGAAATAGATGGAGAACTCAAGCAAGAAACTTCCACCCACATTCCAACATCAAGGAAAAGAAAAACAAATCACCAATTATCAACTTGCAACCGAAGCAATAAGCAGTGCAGAAGCCCCACTTAAATTTCTATCCCCACTTGGAAACAAATTCCTGAACCAAAAATCTTGATTCTGAAACACCACTTCACACTGAGGCAAAACAACAGATCAGCACCGCCTCTAGTCTAACAGACAGAAACATCAAACTCCCTAGAACATCCGAACCCACTTCCCCAAACACCTTAAAGATCACGGAAAAGGGACAAAAACATAAGAAAGTCCCAGCAAGCAACTTATAACTGAAGCGAGGTTCTCATGGTTTCAGATCCCCAAGTTCCAAATTTCCAGACTCAATGAGGAAAAACCCTTTCTTTATTCAAAACCCACAATCCAAAGCGCTCCCTTTGCCCAAAAAAGATGTGATTTTTTCAATGCCTTATCACTTACAGATGAAGCAAGCAATAACCCACTACGGCAAACAAAGGGATGAAATCCCACCAAGTAAAGTGTGCTCTTTTTCTACAAATGACCCGTCACTACTTACACACACACACACACTAAAACGGGAGCACAAATCTTTGGCAAGAAATGGTTAAAGAATAAAGTAAACTCACTCACACACAGTGTCTGAAATCAAAACAAAAAGGGAGGAAAGAAAAAGACCATTCTTATACAGCAAGACAGGCAAAAAAGGCGCAGTTTTTGCAACTCTTTGCTGAACAGTGATTTTCTTTTTCTCTGTATTTTCAGAAAACCCAATTTTTATTTGTGGACAAAGACAAAATTGCTGGTGGGCTGATTTGAAATGATGACACAAAGAGCTGACTTTTTTTTAAATGACAAGAAAATATTATATATTTGCATTACATACAACACAATAAATTTTCACCACAAAGTCTGAGTCAATTGTCAATTCCCAGGTTTGTCTCTATCTCTATCTGTCAACTAGAAAATGTGTTTCCAGTGGGAGGTGGGAGATTTGATGAGGTCTGAGACATTAATTTTGGTGCGGTCTAAGGAGGACTCTCTATTCTTAATTATTACGCACTCTCACGCCTTTGTAATGCGAGTGAAGCCCACACCAAAGCTCAATCCAACGCCTATGGCTTCTCTCTCCTCCACTTCTCTCTCTGTTATATGTAATTGTCGATAATGATTGTGAATTCTGATCTTATTTCCTTTGTCTTTTAACTAAAATGTTAAAACATGGCTGTATTTAATGTCCTAATTCATTTGTTAGAGATTCTTGTAATAGTTTTTTGTTGTTGTAATGGAAATAAGTTCGTATAAACAGTCTGTAAATTTAGTTGTATTGGAAATTAAGAGTATTTAAAAGGATTAAATCTAATTCAATCTCCGTAATACATAAAATAAATAAATATTTTTTATAAAAAAAAATTAATAAATTACCTTCTATATTTTGAAAATTAACTGCGCGTCAGGCGCCAATCACGGACAACAGCGGCTGTCGTAGTTAAGATAAAAATGAACCGGTCAACTACTCCGGAAACCCGGCTTACATGTGAACCCAACAACCCCCAACCAAGCCCCACTATTAGCCACTAAACTATAAATCCAACCCTCACTTTTTCTTTGATTTTTCGGCACCTATCTATCTATCTATCACCCATCAATTTCCTTTCCAATTTCAAAACCTTACCCCTCCTACCCTTTGATTAATTGAAAACAATGCACCACACCTTTTTGCCCTTACTTGTTCTTTCCACTTCCTTTTTTGGTATTTTGTGTTATATATATATATATATATTAGAGGTAGACAAGTATTTTATATCAATTGTAGATGAAGAGTATGAATAGTTTATAAGTTTTTTAATATCTTTTCTCCCAATTAAGGTGTTTTTCTGGAACGAACTTGTGGGGTTCGTATGAAGTCAGGACAAACATGAATATCTCACGTCACGAGACATCGATCGCATTGCACGTTACACCGACATTAAAATAAGATTGTGGGAGCAGGGGAGATTGACATAATTACATTAAAGGATATTTAAGCCCCGCCTCCTCCTTTGTGGTTTGAAAAATTATATTTAGTATATTTGACATTTGTTTCCATCCATCCATCTCATAAAATTTAATGAATGAGAATCTATATTTACCCTGATTGACTTATTACAAGTCAAACAAATCTTTTATGACTAAACTATCTTTATACATTTTTACACAATAATGCATGTGAGAAGATACGTTTTCACCCTTATAAGTATAGTTTTGTTAGAAAATATTTATTTGCCCTGTAATAAGTTAAAGTATGTCAGCAAATCTTGTAAAATTTTTAATCGATAGCTTTTTATTGAATAAAAATAAATATCAAAATACTAAATATAATTTAAAGTTATAAGAAATTCATGTATAACAATAATAAATCTAAAAAAATGGTAATGTAATTATCCCTTATATTAATATAAGACAAGGTATGAAGACATAATTGTGAAGAAGCAAGTGGGGGAAACCAAGAATGATAGAGTGTAAAGATGGGATGGAAGTAATGATGGTTTTTGCCTTTATGAAGTTGACAAATTGTTGAACACAAATGCAACTCCAAACACTACTAATTATACACTTTGATTACAACATAAGACACATTGAATAATCAATGACATATGCTTTTTTCCATGACAACAACCTCAAAAAAGTATGTTCCCTTCATATTGTCTTAAGTAGAGGCATTTTTCCATGAATTTGAAAATTCTTAGATTGAATTTTTTAGGGTTTTGAAATCTATAATTTCTAATTTAATAATTTAAATGCAATCTTATATAACTCAAAATTGAGTTTTCTTATATATTTTGATTGGTCCAATATAAGCCCATCAAGTTCTTGGGCCTGAGTTGGCTTTTGGGCCTTAACAAATCTCTATGGGCTCAGTTTTCTTACATTAGTAATTGAAATATACTTCACGTGTCTGTCTAATATAAAATGTTATTGTATTCACTTAATTAGTTTAAAATAAAAATAGAAATAATTAATTGATAAAAATAAAGTAACTTTAGAAATATATGAATAAAAATTATTGATAAGTAATTGGGTAAATAAATTATCTTATAAAGAAACTAAAGATATACTTTCTTCAAAGAATAAATAATGGACGATTACACCCCTTTTTTCGTATTTGATGTAATTATACGTAAATCTTTTATGGTTTAGAAAATTACGTGTAATATTCTTAATGTTTATTTTTGTCTAACAAATAGATATCCCATTAGTTAAAATTCACTGAATTTGCAAATATTAACAAAAAATTTGAACGAAATCCATGTTTATCTCCGATTGACTTATTATCGACTTATTACATGTCAACAAATCTTTACTGACCATAAGGGTGAAGATACATGCATTAGCATGTCAAGATATATAAGTATAGTTTGATTAGAAAAAATATTTGTTTCACCTGAAATAAGTCAGTAATAAATTAATTGTGAATAAATCTGTTAATATAAACAAATTTGGTGAATTTTAACTATTAAAGAAATTTATTTATTAGCTCAGATATAATTTTTCAAATTCAAAAAATTTATATATAATTGCACCAATTAGAGGTGGTAGTCAAATAGGCAATAATAATTAGTATTGTGGCCTAAATAGTAAAGATTATTCGTTGAGAAGTCGGCGGTGCGATGCGGGCTGCGGGATTGCAGAATTCGCCGCCGTGAATGGTTACTTGAAGCCCATAAACCACACAAAGCCTGGTTCCCAAAGGCCACAAACATCATGAACGCCCGCTTTTGTGTTCTATCACTCTTTAGTCTTTAGCTAAGCCACTGACTTTTCTAATTGATGATCAAATATGGTTTTTTGATTCTTGACTGTTAGCACTGGTTAAATGTTTCTGATTTATTGTCAAGTTAAACCTAATTGGTCGTCATTTTTGGGGGAGAACATTATGTTATGATTATTGTTTCTGAAATTTCTGAATTTCACTTTTTGCAGTGCTGTTTGGCTCCGAAAATCTGTTTTGCAGCAGGAAAAAGTGCTTAAGCTTACTTCGAGTTTGGAGAAATTATGTCTTGTTGATGGTGTATTTCTACGATTACATTGTAGGATTGTAAAAGGTCAAGAATTTCAGAGGCGTGTGAAATACAATGTGGAGATACCCATCATAATCTTGTGATGAGAAAGGGTTTCTGGAGTTGGGATATAAGTAAATAGGTTGAGACTATAAAGATGGAATTTTGAGAGATTTAAATTTTCATTCTTCAAAAGCTGGTAAGTGGTAATTGTATTCTGTGCCTTTGAGGAGCATTGGGTTCAATGTGCTGTAAATTCAATCATTTAAGTGTTGCATGACATCTGGACATATAGTAGCATTTGGTGTTGCTTTTTGGCCCCTACCGTTCTCCACTGTTAGCCTTAAACATCGAGTACCTGCTTTGCAGGTTTGGCTCGATGATAACATGTTCCGGTGATTTCTCTGGCTTTGTTGTCAATAATGTTGTGTATCTGATTCTAATGCCAATGATAAATGAAGCACTTCTTGCACCATCACGGGGCTTATAGGGGCTCTTGTCCGTATAGTTCATACTGAACAAATGAGTGGAGCTTGAGCTCATTTCTATGTTTTGACCTCGAGTTTGAGCTCTGGAACAGCAGGCTAGTTGTGCTCGAAATCACTTTAGTATACTCTCTGATGCATATAAAGATTTACAGTGTATGTTCTTAGAATAAAGATTTATTTCAGGAAAGCAATGAAATTGACATAATCCTCTGTTATCTGTCAAGTGATTAGGCAATAGAGATTGGAACTTTTGTTACATAATGATAGCTTCCGTACGGTAAGTATTCCTTGCTCTTGAAACAACATTTATGGTTGGAATTTCCTTGTGAGATAATTAAGAATGATGCTGGGCTGATGATTATGTCCTTGTTGCACCACCCAGAAGACAAGTTTTTCATATCATCTAGGACTTCTGCAAAAACATAATCATGGTAGCAAAGTTGGAAATCTACCCATTTGGACAGTATCAAATTCCCCCCAATCCATTACCCTTGATGCTTCTCTCTTCCAAGAGTAGAAGCCTATCCTTCTTCCTGGGGAAAAGAGTACACTTCTGGCTAATAATCCCCTTTCTTGAAACTTTATTCCTCAATGCTTGCCAGCTTAGAAATCTTTCAACTTGAGACAAAGAAATCAAAGAAGTCCATGTTGGTAACATGTTGTATGACCCACAAGAGATACAGACTACTCTTGGGGTGGGGTGGGGTAGGTGGGTATGGGGTACTCCAATATTCATTTAACCTTAAGGAAGCATACCCCACCATGAACCACCACCCATTTTCTGTCTTCTCTCATAGGAGCATTGTTTTGTGGAAAGTGACTGAAATGGAATCTCATAATGGAAAGTAATGCAAATAGTAATTCTTTTTAATTTAAAAAGAGGAGAGGACAACAAAGGAAATAAAGGCATTACAACTTTCTAGTACATGCATTTGTTACAGATCAGAAGCATTTAGGATTTCAGACAGAGTGGGCAGAAGGAAAGGATGAAGTTCTTGTTCCAGTGTCCTTGTTGCTCATGTTTCTGCTTCATGAAGCCCAAGAAGAGCAGCAAACCAAAGGAAAAAGAAGCTAAGGAAGAATGACCAGATTCTTGCTGATTTCTGCAACCTCAAATTCAGACATTAGCAAATGAACCAATAAGTGACTTACTATCTTCTTGATGTTTTCTTTATTGTTCTTTGGTATAAATCTGAATGTGATACATTTTGTCAGTACAGTCACTGTTGCTTGTATTGGTAAGTGTACCTGTTAAGCAATAATGACATGGTAGTTGTTCATCTGAGGTTTGTGTTTGTGGAATCATGGCAGATCTCAAATTGTACCAAGTTATTACTGCCCTGAAAAATGCTATGGTTTGGTGAATTGTGCCCAACTCCTCCTAATTCAGTCTTCTTTCAGCCAACTGGTAAGATTTGGGAATTTCTGGATTGATTCTGATATTGTGTTCTTGATTATTAGTGCTTTGTTTCGCAATATACTATAATAATATCATGAGCTTACAGAATCTTTTAAATAAGTTTAGCCAAACAACCTCGTAAGTCGCTAAGACTTGGGGATTTTGAGGGAACTGCAGGTTGGATTTAAAGATTTCAAGTGACTCCAATATTGAACTAATTTTAGGTTTATAATCAGTGGTTGATTTAGTAATTCAAATTTTTCGTTGGAAAAAGATCGATACGTCTAGCTACTCGAAAGTGTTCAAGCACGTGCAAGGAATTTGTTATTAAGAATTTGAAAATTTTCAATAAAAAGCACAGTTTTTGACAGTAATAAAATCAAAATTAGGACAGAGTTTGCCTAAATTTATTCAAAAGATTTTATAAGTACCGACATTTTTAAAGATGTTTTTAGAACACATAAGATGTCAAAATTTATTCTAAAAATAAATTCTTAAGAGATACCGACAATGATAATTTTATAATCTTGACAAATTTGGAAAATAGTAAGGAAAGCAAACCCTTGTTCGGTTCTACTTTTAAGGCGTTTATTTTTTTTTTAATATTTGAAAAATAGAGAGAAAAAATCTATTTTATTAAAAAAAAAAGAATTTTTTTGTCCAACTAACTTTTGAACATCCAAATTAACTCTTTAATTCATCCAATTCCTTTAATAAAATTTGATCATAACAGTGAATTGAATATGTTTAATGAATTTATGGAAATAACCCTCAAACTTGCAAATACTAACCTATGATCAATGACCAACTTATTAATAAAAAATAAATTATTTATTTAAATATTTTGTACGCACACTGAATGTTCTGTGTGACGTCAATAAAAATAAATGAGTGTGTTTTAAAATTTTTAATATGTTCGATTTTGTAGTTTGTATTAACATAAAATAAACAAAAATAAATCAGAGCACACCAAATTACACTTAAATATTTTACAATATTCTATAAATCTTTAGATAATTTATAAGAAATTTTAACAAAATTATAAGGGTAAATTATATTAACACCCTCGAAATTTGATCAAATTACACGAAACCTCTTGTATTTTACAAAATCATAGTTACAACCCCTGAGTGATATTAGAGTAATATTTTTCAGGGGATGTTTGTATAAGTTTTTTATTTCAATAAGGGGTGTAGTTGCAATTACAACTATAATCTAAGTGGGTGTAATCGTAATTTTATAAAAAAAAAATATATATTTTTTGTATATTTTAATATAATATCATGAAATGTCACTATAATTAATCCAAATTATAAACTTATCCAAACTACTTGAGTGAAAGAAAAAGGCAGAAGGAATTGGTGAGAGACAGATGAAAGGTTGAACTTTTGTGGATGTATTTATTGTTTGTATTCGGCGCAAAATATGGTTTACATGTCACTGATTTTCTAACAACTATTTATAGCTGTAGCTGCAGATGTTACGTAATGACAACCTTATCATTGACTTTTATGCACAACGTTGGACTTGTTATTAGGATCATGTTACTAAATAATTGGAGTCGAAATCGAATCGAATATATTATTATTTAAATTATGATTGAGTTTGAAAAATTGTGTTTAAGGGTATTTGTGTTACTTTATATGAACATTTGTCTCACTTTATGTGAGTTATTGTAATTTATTTATCGTCGTTAGTCATACCGATGAAATGGTTGAATAGAGGTATTGCTCGATGTATCGTGATGAGTTGCTGTAATTTATTTGATAAAAAAAACTGCCATGAAAGTTTATTGGAAGAGTGCAAAACGTCAAGCTGTTACTCTGACTCAGGCATCGAAATACTAGGGTAATGTCGCCTACCTTAACATAACGAGTGTTGTATGTCAATTTATCTTCTAAAATCGAGAATCTATTATCGACCGCACCTAATATCTTCGATCATCTAACATGGAGCGTGGATCCCATTGCCAAATCCAATCCCACATCCCTGCGACCTCGATCTGGATCACCTCTATTCTTATTTTTAGGCTCTTAAATTTTCGATTAATATTATAGTCCAATAATGTAACTTATTAACTTTCCATCAAAAGAATAATATTTAAAAGTTAAATATAAGTTCCTCTTCAAAATAAAAAAATTAATATTTGGAAATTAATATAACTTAATTATTCTTCACCATTTTAAGGCATCTCCTTTTTCCATTTTCTCTTTTTATCAGAAAATTAAAAATCTCATAGCGAATATTTGGAATATTTTTTTCTCACTTGATTTTGAATGGGCTACAAATAAATTTAAATTTTAGAAAGTTTGAAAATTGTACCGACAACTAAAAAAATATAACTTTCTGCTACGATTAATTATTACAGCTAAACAAAAAATCATAATAAATACAAATCAACCACAACTTCACAACAGCCATTAGCCGTTGATTCTGCATGTGTGACCATAACAAATGTTTTGACTATGACTAAAAATTATGGCGAATATTAATTAAATATGGTAAAAATTTAAGCTTTTATTTTGATTTTATTTAACCATAATTAATAGTATTAATTTACCATAGTTTTTAAGTCGCGATCATTTATAATGTAGCGAAAATTTAATTTTTTTTTGTAGTGGATAGACAAATATAATTGATAGTTGATATTTTCTAAAATTATCAAAAAGTGTTGAAAATGGATGAAAATGTATTCGGCATTTTTTTTTATCTTTTTATAATATAAGAGTTATTAAAAAACGATACTTTGATAGTCGTTGAGAAGTATTAAAAAAAAAAAAAGTAAAAGCATATATGATATTATCTTTTGAGGTAATGAAGGTTGCTTTAAGCATTAAATTATATTCTAAAAATTGGTATTTTACCATTATATTCTTATATATAAATAATATAAAAACTAGGAGGAAAGTAGCTTTTCCTTTGATATATATCGAATGTTTTTTTATAGGTATTTGGGGTAGTTATAAATTAACCAATCCAAAATCCCACTACACTATGCATTATTTAATAAAAAAATTTCAAATAGAAAATTCAATCGGATGGTTTGAATTACAAAAATTGATAAAAGGATTCATTGAATTCTTGAAAAAGAAAAATTCTGTGAATGAGAATGTTTAGTGGAAAAACAAGTGGACATCATTTTCGGCAGGCGATTCAAAGTTTTCTACTACTGATCTTGATTGGTTTACTACAGAAATGTGATACAAACTGAAAGTGGGTGATGAGAATATATCATCATTCTCGGACAAACACAACATCATCAATATTCCATTACTCAACATTGACCATGTTTTGGTTGCTAAAGCCCTCTCATTCCATCAATATCGATAATGTTTGTTAGTTCAATCGAAATATTAGATGTGTAAATTGATTTTTCTATAAAAAAAACACATGTAGTGCACATGTAATATTTAAGGACGATGTAGTAATACTTGTATAGCATGTGCATTATATGTGAGGTTTCTTGTATAGTAAAATTGACCGAAAAACAGTAAAATATGGCAAAATATAAATTTTGCAAAATTTAGATTATAAGTTAATAAAAAAATTAAATGAGAAAATAAAAAAAATAATTGAAATGACTAAATGTGATTTATTATGATATAAAATGAATACCTTTTGAAGCCCTCGTCAAGTGATGTATATTGGTAAAAAATATTAACCTACAAGGATAAAAAAGTAATTTAACATATATAAAGCACATATTAAATAAATGCAACCTACTACACCATATAAACACTACTACAAATACCAAAATATTAATTTTTAAAGACAAACAATATTCATTTATTTGACTCTCTTTCTAATAAAAGAACCTTTATCGAAAATTCCATTTTACCGAGTGTATAATTATACTGTAAATAACATTTCTAATTTTATCCTTTAATAAAAACCTCGACCACATCACTGAGAGGAGTTAGGAAGGTAGACAGGATCATAGGAGTTCTGACTTTTTGAGTATTTGACTGGTAGTTGAGTCGGCTGTATTTGTTTTAGCTCAGAGTTGAGCAAATACTCGCACAATTCATAATTCGCGTGGTCTTAGATTTTCTTGGTGTCTGAATATTTCAATAACCATAATGTTTTAATATCACGACAAGGACGTTTGTGTTGTTGGGTAGCAGTAATCGAGTTGTGTGTGTGAAATATATATCATGTCTTGTGTATATCTATAAACGTTTTTGTATTTCGAACAATTTGAGGGAGTGGGTAGGTGGAAATGGCGTCAGGCGGCGGAGCAGAGGCTGTGAGGAGTCCGCTGCTGGAGAGGAAGGCGGCGACGGCGAAGGATGGGTGGTTGAACAAGGTTATTGATGTCGAGGAGGCGAAGGACCAGATATTGTTCGCGCTGCCGATGATTCTGACAAATGTTTCCTACTACTGCATCCCTCTTGTCTCAGTTATGTTCGCCGGCCACCTCGGAGAACTCCAGCTTGCTGGCTCCAACCTCGCCAATTCCTGGGCTGCTGTCTCTGGTTTTGCTCTCATGGTAACAATCTTCTCTCTCCGCCGCACTGTGTGACGTTTTCGAGAAATTTAATTGGCGGAAAATAGATGAAAATGTCTGTCTTCTTTGGTTATTCCAAATCAAATCGAATCTCAAATTGCATGAGTCGATTTCAATCGAGACTAAATTAACATTGCAGGAAGAGATTGCAGCTCATCGTCCCTGTTGAGATAGTGTCATGATGATGCCAAAAATTACCCCCCCCCCACCCCCCCACAAGGAAAAAAGAAAAGAAAAAGACAGATAATAATGTGAATATTTGATTGAGCAGGGCTTGATTTTCTGCAAATTTTGATCTATACCTATTTTCTTTGGGTCCTAAATCCTAATCGCGTTAAGAGTTTGACTTAAATGATGCTCTCAATCGCGTAGACGTTGCACATGGGTAGTAAGATGGTTGAATGGGGGGTATGCATCGATAATCCATACATTCTGTGCACAAAGTATTAGATGCAGCATGAATTTAACCTAATGCTCTCTGATTGCGGAGGCTATAAAAATGTGTTAATTTTAGTGAAAACTCGACTACTTTCGTGTCTATGAGGGACTAATAGTAAAATCATACACAAGTATCTACAATCTTGGTGGGACTCAAGTAGGAGATCTTTTGCAACTCGAATTAGGTTTGATGGGTCGTTTCTTGTATTTCCTTAGGAAACACATGGCGTGTATTGATGACTTGAGAATGAAACTTTCTCGTTTAACTCTTTTTTCCTTTTTCAAACTTCCACCGTACTGTGCGCCTGATAAGGTTTTGACCGACTTGCAATTGATTTATGTTTGATGTATTTCTCTAGGTTGGCTTGAGTGGTGCGCTCGAGACATTATGCGGCCAAGGATTTGGCGCAAAACTATATAGAATGTTAGGTGTCTATCTTCAGGCGTCCTGCATCATAACCATCATCTTCACTATCATCATATCCGTCCTCTGGTGGTATTCAGACTTCGTTCTGACTTTGCTACATCAAGATCCTCAAATAGCAGGAGCAGCTGGTCTCTATTTGAAGTACCTCATCCCCGGACTATTTGCTTACGGGTTCTTGCAAAACATCTTGAGATTTCTTCAGACACAATGTATCGTTTTGCCACTTGTTGTCTGCTCATTGGTCCCTCTTGCTTTCCACATCGGCATCGCCTATGCTTTGGTTCATTGGACCGGACTTGGATACAGGGGAGCACCACTAGCAGCCTCGATATCATTGTGGGTTTCCGTTCTCATGCTAGGCCTGTACGTCGTTAAGGCAAAGGAGTTTGAGCAAACATGGGAGGGATTTACGTTGGAGTCGTTGGGTCATGTTTTCACAAACTTGAAGATTGCTTTGCCTTCTGCGGCTATGGTGTGGTTAGTAGTCTTTCACAAATTTCTGTGTTATTTACATCGATTGTAGTCTGATACGAGTAAGACTCATAAAATGTTCCGGTTGATGAAGAAATGCTTCTGTGCCTAGCTTTGTTTCTTGGAAGTGACATATTCTTGTTTTTCAATCAGTCTCGAGTATTGGGCTTTTGAGATTCTTGTTTTGTTGGCGGGACTGATGCCGAACTCGGAAATCACTACTTCTCTGGTAGCAATGTGGTAAGTTTAATGCAGCATTTTTGCTCGTTAATCGTTTTCTTCATGTTCTTTTCCTTGTATTTTCTAATCATAGTAGAACTGTATATACAGTGTAAACACAGAAGCCATCTCCTACATGATTGCTTATGGTCTGAGTGCCGCAGCTAGGTAATTAATAAGATGACAATGCATTATGTTTCTCAAATTTCTATAATTTTCATTGCCTTTCTTACATCTGCTAAATCTTGTTGCAGCACAAGGGTGTCCAATGAGTTAGGAGCTGGAAATTCCAATCAAGCTAAGCGTGCCATGGCCGTCACTCTTAAGCTAACCGTTTTCCTTGCAGTTCTTGTTGTTTTAGCACTATCTCTTGGTCATAACCTCTGGGCTGGATCCTTCAGTGACAGCCCCGTAATAATAGACGCATTTGCCTCAATGACTCCCTTGCTCGTCGCCTCCATATTATGTGATTTTGTCCAAGGAATCTTATCAGGTAAGTTTTGTCTCTGTAATTTTCCAGCAATATCATGGTAAGCATAGATCATTTCTCTCCTCATTGGTAAAATGGATCGGTACTGCAGGCGTCGCAAGAGGGTGCGGCTGGCAGCATTTGGCTGTGTTCATTAACTTGGGAACATTCTATTTCATCGGCATGCCTATTGCTAGTCTCCTTGGTTTCAAGTTCAAACTACATGCCAAGGTAAGAACACGTATTCTTAATTTGTTGGGGTAATTACATAGACACTCCCTATATTTTTGACATATTACAAAACACCCCCTTGGTTTTGGAAAATCACACACGCGTCCCTTGTAGTCGATTATGAATTCCCTTCCGATCATATATTTTCAAGATGAGGTTTCAAGGAGAAATTAGATCGGAACACTTTAAGGATATGTCTAATTATAGAAATAACGGTATCCTTTATAAAATTACAAGTATACCCTCGATGGGGTTATATCTAATTATACAAACATATGTTATCCTTCGTAAATTATATGTGCAATGCATGAGGAGGTGTCGATGCAATGTTTTTCAAGGGGGCAAGGTGTGTACGTATAGTTGGACATAATTTCAAGGATTGCCGATGTAATTTACTCAATTTTTAATGCGGAGGTGGAATAGATAAAAGAGGATGAGGTGCAATTTCTTAAAATCAAGGGGTTTCTTCGTGACATATATAAGTTAACTTCAATCTGATCAACTAATGTCGTTTCACGTATTCAGAACTACTTTTTCGATTGTGTAATGTGTGTGAAAAATGTAGTGTCAACCTGGTCATTACAAAGTCGATGATACTTCATGGATGACTGTATTCCTCGTACTATGTTTCTTGTGTAAGATCAATTAGACATACACACACTAATTAACCTGTTGGCTCAGGGTTTGTGGATTGGCTTAATCTGCGGTCTAGCGGTGCAGATGATAGGTCTTTTGCTGCTTACAAAGTTCACAAAATGGACAAGAATAGAGCTGTCCCAAGATCCATCAGCCAAGACTGTTGAGGATGTCTGAGTTCTTTCAGCTGCCACCTGGATTTCATGAACAAACTCTGTTTTCTATCCTTTTTCCACCATTGAAAATTCTGAGTCATATAGAATTTGATCCCACGTTGTAAAGAGCCGAGGATTGTTGCAAGAGAACAATTAAGTTATATTTAAATGTTTAATTATTTGGGATTAGATTGTATGATTCAATTTATTTCCTCAGAAAATTTTTTACTCTCAGTTTTGGTGCCGCCAAATCAATTGCATTGCAGCTGTTATTACACTTTTTCTGTGATTAACCATTACTCATAAATTATTTATCAATCATATAATTAGTATATTACACTCGATATATAATTAGTTTAGTTTCATTCATCTGGGCTTGCATATTTATATCTTGTGTTCATATGGTGAGGAATTTCATACGTGTAACAATGAAGAATTCCAGGAACTTCTCTGTAATCTGGAGTCTGATTCTACTTTTTAAATCAAAGACAATTATACTAAATTTATTATGTGTAGATCTTCCATTAAATATTTAATATATTATTAATAATTAATTTAAAGAAAATTGAACGGACTTCATAATTAATAATTCATCATCTAATATATGCAATTTAAAATATTAATTCAATACATCGTTAGTTCAAATGAATAGATATGTTCAAACAAAAAAAGAAAAGAAAGAAAGACACGTCCAACTTTGGTTAAAATACATTTTACCCCCTTGTATTTTGTTAGAAAAGCTATAAATTCTCTAGTATTTTTGAAATAGGCTATAAAATCCTCATATATTTTGTAAAGCTTAGTAAAAAACCATCCTTTCCGTTGGTAATTAATGAAAGGTGCATCACACACGCTCCTTATGCGTCTAAGAATATTTTTTAAATATAATTTTTTGAGTTTTTATAATTTAAACTGAATATTAAATTATATTTAAATTCAAATAATTTTGTAATTTTTAAAATTGAAATAATTGTTAAATCTAAAATTAATTTAATTAATTAAAATATATATTTAAGTACAATGATTATTATAATTAATTAAAATATACATTTAATTATTATACTTAAATAAAACGATTCTTAATTAACTAAGATATATATAATTAATATAATTAAAATTAAATAAAAAATAAAAAATAAAAAGCTGGGCAAGTAGCGTCATAGACATCTTTATCTGAGGCGGCCCTGGAGCTAGAGGAAGAAAGAGTAGGAAAAAGGTTGGCTCAATCAGACAATCGTGTATCTTTCTTAATCTGGAGACGCAACTTTGGGGGCGATGGAGTCACCGCCACCCTCTTTTTTGATCTAGATGACGTCGCCCCCATCTGCGGAGGGGGTGGTGGTAGGCAGTGGGGTGGGGGTGTTAATTTTGTTTGTTTCTTTTAAATAATTTTTCTTTTTCGAATATATATTTTTTATCAATAAAATCTAAACTTTTAATTTATTTTTTTTTTTTATAAATTTAGGGTCCAACTGTTAAAATTAATTTGTTAGAGCTAACAGATGTAATATAATCAATATAATTCCAACGATTATTAAAATAAAAAATAATATATATTAAGCAATAATGTAATAGTCATTTTGTAAAAAACTTAACGTCGTTAGATAGATTTATCGGAAAGGGGCAATTGAGCTAAGCTTAAAAGAACACAGGGGGGGGGGTTTAGCTTACACAGGGGGGGGGGGTTTAGCTTATTTTTAAAACAAATGAGGGTTTTTAGTGAATTTTTTAAAACACAAGGGGATTTTATGCATTTTAACCACCAACTTTAGAAGTGAATACATCACTTATTAACTAAAAAAATATTAAATTTTACTTATATTATAAGCTTTGGTGTCGGAAAAGTACATTTTTGGTCCCTCAATAATATTACTAAAATGATTTTTGGTCCATCTTGTTTCATGAGTTTTTGGACTAGTAAATAACTTTGATGAGTATTTAAAAATCTCTTCTAACAAATTCATCGCATAAAAATATAGTTATTATTATTTAAATAATTTAAAGGTATTAGGACTAGTAAATAACTTTTTTTTTCCTGTAGAATTTAGTTCTTTTACAACTAATTTTGATTATTATTAAAAAAAATTACTTAAGTAAGAATATAATATTTTTTCACAATTAAAACAAACACTCGAAGACTCATATATATATATATATCCATACGAAAAGGCACAAAAATTAATTATTTACACATAATTGATCATTATTAAAAAGATTATTTAATAATTGCAAGTCAACATACCACCAATCAATTTACTTAACATCAACTTGAATTCTCCTTTTTCTGCCCCGACTCCAATCCCCAAGCAACCATCGTACACAACACCAGTCATAGTTACAAAAAGGCAAAATCTCACACTATGTTTGGTTTCAATTTTGCTTTATCTTCAAATGGGCCAAAACACGAACAATATTTGTCTTGATTTGTTTTGGAAGTTTTGGTGGTATTGTGAGATGTTTTGAAACAGTGTCTCTTTTGTTTTTTTTTTAAATAAATTTACACCTACAAATAAAAAAAATATATTCATACTCATACATATATATAAATATATATAAAACAGTCATGATTTGACAATAAATAGTAATTTTTGTCTCCTACTAAACAACATCAAACATATCATACTTATTTTATATTATCTCCAAAAACAAATCCAAACATACACACTATCTCTAACGCATACTTATTTATCTTTGTTTTTCTCTCTCTATCTCCACAAAGTATATCAAAACAAGTTAA
Organism: Sesamum indicum; assembly: GCF_000512975.1. Taxonomy (NCBI): domain Eukaryota; kingdom Viridiplantae; phylum Streptophyta; class Magnoliopsida; order Lamiales; family Pedaliaceae; genus Sesamum; species Sesamum indicum. The sequence goes on from NC_026158.1 coordinate 4,428,287, forward strand.
AAATGAAACCAAACATAATGTCAGTTTTTTCGCCGCAATTTTTGAATTTCTTCCGTTTTCAAATTCAATAGGTGCAACATTTCAGAATTATTATGCTTGATTTTGCGCACATCCATAGATCTAGCTAGCCATTTAAAAATTCACAACTATCTGAATTCTTACTTGTTCATGAAGTCTTCAAATGAGCCACTATACGACATTAACATTCAAGTTTGGTATTTTGAGATGTTTGTGACGTCTCTACAATCTTGTTCTTCAAGCTAAAGTGAGGAAAAACCATGGACAACCGTTTCTTCAATTTTTCTGTCAAGAGGATAATATTTTTTACCATTTTACTTAAAATAAAGTGCATAACGTGAGGAAAAATGATGTCTTGGCGCCAATTTTCCGTCCGCAAACCAACTCTAGCATCTGTCTTTCCCCTGCAGCACTTGTTGACTAACGACACGTGATCAACACATATATTTATCTTCAAATATTTAATAGAAAGGACTAAAAGTGTCGATTTTTTTAGAATTTGGGTATTATATATGTCAAATCCACAAATCATGGGATTAAAAATGAATACCTCCAATCTAATGGGATCGAAATGCAAATGTTTTGCCTATTTATAAGCCGGTAGTAGAGTCGTCTGTCTTTGTTTAGCTCAGAAGCGGATTGATCAAAAACTCACTGTTCCATACTTGGTAGCATGGGTGGCATTAATCGAGTTGTGTGTGCGTGTCAATTTGTATACTTCAAACAATTTGAGGGAGTGGGTAGGTGGAAATGGCCTCAGACGGCGGAGCAGAGGCGGTGAGAAGTCCGCTGCTGGAGAGGAAGGCGGCGACGGCGGAGGATGGGTGGTTGAACAAGGTTATTGATGTGGAGGAGGCGAAGGACCAGATACTGTTCGCGCTGCCGATGATTCTGACCAATGTTTCCTACTACTGCATCCCTCTTGTCTCGGTTATGTTCGCCGGCCACCTCGGAGAACTCCAGCTTGCTGGCTCTAACCTTGCCAATTCATGGGCTGCTGTCTCTGGTTTTGATCTCATGGTAACAATCTTTACTCTCTCTCTCTCTCTCTCTCTCTCACCACACACTCTTTGTTTTTTCGAGAAATTTAATTGGTGGGGAGTAGATGAAAATGTTTGTGTTGTTTGCTAGTTCGAAATCAAATCGAATCTAAATTAGCATAGCAGGACGAGATTGCTGCTGATCATCCCTGTTGAGATAATGATGTCAAAACTTATCCTGAAAGAGAAAAAAAATAAATAAATAAATAAAGAAAGACAGAGATATTGATGTGAACATTTGATTGAGGAGTGCATGACTTGTGTTCAAATTTTGACTTTTGCTGGGATACAACAGTCTCCATCCATGACTCTCAGCTAATCACTATGAAAGCTTGACTTGAATTATGCTCTCAATCGCGTAGACATTGCACACGGGGTTGTTAGACGGTAGAATGATTGGTATGCAACAACAATCCATACACTTACTGCACAAAATACTAGATGTAGCATGAATTTAACCTCATGCTTTCCACTTTCCAGTTGCGGAGGCTATAGATATATGTTGGCTTTAGTGAAAACTCGAGTAAGTTCATGTCTATAAGGGACTAGATGTAAGATCATAGGCGATATCTATAATCCTGGTGGGACTGGAGCATCAGATCTTTTGCAACTCGAATTAAGTCTGATTGGTTTGCTTATACAATCTTCTATTTCCATAATGTTTGACCTTAAATAAACAAGCATGTCCGCATGATACCTTAACTATTGGTCCTTTCTTGTGTTTCCTCCGAAATAACATGGCTTGTATTGATGACTTTAGAATGAGGACTTTCTTCATTAACTCTTTGTTTGCTCTCAAAATTGCACCGAACCGTGTGCCTTTTCACCAACTTGCAATTTTCATGTATTTCTCTAGGTTGGCTTGAGTGGTGCGCTCGAGACATTATGCGGCCAAGCATTTGGCGCAAAACTATATGGGATGTTAGGTCTCTATCTTCAGGCATCCTGCATCATAACCATCATCTTCACCATCATTATATCCATCCTCTGGTGGTATTCGGACACCGTTCTTACTTTCCTACATCAAGATCCTCAAATAGCGAAAGCAGCTGGTCTCTATTTGAAGTACTTCATTCCCGGACTACTTGCTTACGGGTTCTTGCAAAACATCTTGAGATTTCTTCAGACCCAATGTATCATCTTGCCACTTGTTGTCTGCTCATTGGTCCCTCTTGCCCTCCACATTGGCATCGCCTATGCTTTGGTTCATTGGACCGGACTTGGCTACGGTGGAGCACCACTAGCAGCGTCGATATCATTGTGGATTTCCGTTCTCATGTTAGGCCTGTATGTCGTTAAGGCAAAGAAGTTTGAGCAAACATGGGAGGGATTTACTTGGGAGTCGTTGAGCCATGTTTTCACAAACTTGAAGCTCGCTTTGCCTTCTGCAGCTATGGTGTGGTGAGTAGTCTTTCACACGTTTCTCTGTGTTATTTACACCGATTGTAGTCTGATATTAATGTGACTCATAGAACATTCTGGTTGATGAAGAAATTCTTCTGTGCCCTGTTCAGTTCCTTTGTTTCTTATAAGTGACATTTTCTTGTTTTTCAATCAGTCTCGAGTATTGGGCTTTTGAGATTCTTGTTCTGTTGGCTGGACTGATGCCGAACTCGGAAATCACTACTTCTCTGATAGCAATGTGGTATGTTCTATGCAGCATTTTTGCTCCTTAATAGACTTCTACATGTTCTTTTCTTGTATTTTCTAATCATCGTAGCACTGTATATACAGTGTAAACACAGAAACCATCTGCTATATGATTGCTTATGGTCTGAGTGCCGCAGCTAGGTAATAAGATGATAAACCATGTGTTTCTCAAATTCCTATAATTTTCATCAGCTTTCTTACATCTGTTAGATCTTGTTGTCCATTCTTGCAGCACAAGGGTGTCCAATGAGTTAGGAGCTGGAAATACCAATCAAGCTAAGCATGCCATGTCCGTCACTCTTAAGCTAACCGTATTCCTTGCACTTCTCGTTGTTTTATCACTATCTCTTGGCCATAACCTCTGGGCTGGATCATTTAGTGATAGCCCCGTAATAATAGATGTGTTTGACTCAATGACTCCCCTACTTGTCGCCTCCATATCTTGTGATTTTGTACAAGGAATCTTATCGGGTAAGTTTCGTCTCTGTAATTTTCTGGCAGTATTAAGCTAAGCATAGATCACTTCTCTCCTCATTGGCAAAACGGATCGGTAATGCAGGTGTGGCGAGAGGGTGCGGCTGGCAGCATTTGGCGGTGTTCGTTAACTTGGGAACATTCTATTTCATCGGCATGCCTATTGCTACTCTTCTTGGTTTCAGGTTCAAACTACATGCCAAGGTAAGAACATGTGCTCTTAATTTGTTGGGGGTAATTACATAGACACTCCCTAAAGTTTTGACATATTACAAGACAACCCTTTTGTTTTTAAAAATTACACCGCATCCCTTGTAAAGTCATGGTTTGTATTATGAATCCCCTTCGTTCATATGAATTCAAGAACTGTTAAGCATAAATTACATAGACACCCTGTGATGAGGTTATGTCTAATTATGCAAACACCGATATCCTTTGTGAAATTTAAGTATACCATGAAGACGGGTTAGATCTAATTATACAAACATTCACCGTCCTTTGTAAAATTACAAGTATGCCCCTTTAGGTGGGACCGAGGTGATGTTTTGTCCTTTTGTAAAATTATAAAAACACCCCCTAAGTTGTTGTCGATGTAATGTACCTCAACAAGTGCTTAAAATAACAATTAGAACTTCAAGGGGTATACTTATAATTTTGCAAAGAGCAGGGGAGGTGTTTATGTAATATTTACTCGATTTTTGTAATGTAGAATAAAATCAAAGAGGATGAGGTGCAATGTCTTAAAATCAATGGGTTTCTTTGTAACATATATAAGTTAACTTCAATGTAATCAACTAATGTCGTTTCACGTATTCAGAACTTCATTTCGATTGTGTAATATGTATAAAAAATGTAGTGTCAACCTAGTGATGATAAAGTCGAAGAAATATACATTTTTGTTTCGACATTTCCTCATCTGGTGTTTCCTGTGTAAGATCAATAGGATATACACACACTAATTTTGTCCCTCGACCAAACCTGTTGGCTCAGGGGTTGTGGATTGGCTTAATTTGCGGCCTAGCTGTCCAGATGATAGGTCTTTTGCTGCTTACAAAGTTCACAAAATGGACAAGAATAGAGCTGTCCCAAGATTCATCAGCCAAGACTGTTGAGGATGTCTGAGTTCTTTCAGCTGCTGCCCGGAATAAAGTCTGTTTTCTATCCTTTTTCCACCATTGATAAACTTCTCAGTCATATAGAATATGATCCTACGTTGTAAAGATCCGAGATTGTTTCAAGAAAATAAATTAAGTTATACTCGAGTGTTTAATCATTTAAGATCAATTGTATCACTTAACTAACTTATTCCCTCCAAATGTTTTTTTACTCGAATTAATTCCGGTCCCATCAAATCAATCACTTAGCAGCTGTTGTTATACTTATTATGTGATTGGTCGTTATCTTTAAACTGTATATCAACGGCATGATTAGTATATTAAGTACACTCGTATAAATTAATTTCATTTGACTGAACTCGGCTTGTATTTCTGTATTATCTGGGCATGTGGTGAAGAATTTTGTACGTGTAATAATGAAGAATTGGAGGAATCCCTCTTTAATCAGGAATCAGATTCTATTTTCCAAGAATCAAAGACGATTATACTGAATTTATTATGTGTAGATCTTGCATAAAGAAATTCCTTTCAGGCTCTCTTTCCAGGCCTGGAGCCCATACCTTTGATGCCTCTATTGTTTGATTCCTTCCATGTTTATGTTTCTCTTACAAACTCCTTGACCTTTCGCCATGGTCAATATCAAAGGCCAATATTAACTACATATGGGATTGAAATTTTATTTCAAATTTTATTACATTTGACGCATAGACTGTGCGTATAAATGTTCCTTAAATAAAATAGATTGTATGTGCAACGTGTATAGATTAAATGCAAATTGCAATATAATTTATACTAGGAAATCTCTTACTGAATTTTCTATCTAAAGCAATTTTATTACATTTTCTATTGTATTTGGTGCATACACGCAACATGCTGAATTTGAATTTATTCAAAAACTCTCAAAATAACGGTAAATTTTTATCATGACAATGAGCCCCACAAGGAAACTTCTAGAAAAACTCAAGTCGTTTATAACCCTTTCGTTTCATTTTTATCTCTATATTTCCATATAAGACTTCACAATTAAATCATAAATTTTTATTTTTACAGTACAAAATTCCTACTTAAAAAAACCTACTCAATTATAGCATTTCGATCCTTTGCAAATTCCCAACCCATAAACAAAATAACTAGGTTTCCTCTATCAATCTTACAAAAAAGGTGATGAATCAAAACATTCCAAAATCCAACCGTTGCGTCTACACACATCTACACCACCTTATTCTCCACCAACAATGCAAATAAATACAAGCAAGAAAACCCTAATTTATTACTGCAAGAAAACAAACTTTATTGTCCTTAATTTCTTCACTTTCTCCTCGTATTTGCAACGGTAACCTCTCCAACTATTCCCCTATATATCCCCCCTCCTCTCCACCCCCACTCTCCATCTCTCCACCTCTCGCTCCATACATCTTCTCCCGTCGTCTCAACTTTCCAGGGTGGGTTCCCTGGATTCTTCTTCCAGCTACAGAAAAACAGTAAACATCAATCAAAGTATCCTCATATTTCTCCGGCAGTCATGGCTGATCATCATCGGAGATACGGTCTTCTCTTTCTTGTGTTCTTCTTCTCTGGGTTAATCAAGTTTTCTTTCGCGTATCAGTTCGTGGTTGGTGGTCGACAGGGGTGGGTGGTGAACACTTCTGAGAACTACAACCACTGGGCTGAGAGGATGAGGTTTCAAGTCAATGACACTCTCTGTGAGTGAATTTAGATTGAATTGATTCTTTTCTTTTTTCTTTTTTTTGTTTTTATTGTAATTAATTTATGGAGAATTCGTCCTGTTTTTTTTTTTGTTTTTGTAGTGTTTAAATACAAGAAAGGGTCGGATTCAGTGCTGGTGGTGAACAAAGATGATTACGACAACTGCAACACCGGAAACCCGATCCTGAAACTGGACGACGGGAACTCAGTTTTCAAGTTTGATCGCTCCGGGCCGTTCTTCTTCATCAGCGGTAACAAAGCCAACTGCGATCAGGGCCAGAAGCTGATCATCGTTGTCTTGGCCGTGAGGAACCGCCCCCCTCCGCCGCCGAATGCTCCCGTTCCCTCCGCCGCTCCGCCCAAATCCTCCTCATCACCTTCCCCGTCTCCCACGGGTGGAGCTCCGTCGCCAGCTAGCTCGCCCCTGTCCCCATCTCCCGCGGGTGAAGCTCCATCGCCCGCTACCTCTCCTCTGTCCCCATCTCCGTCTGTTGGAGCTCCGGCACCAGCTAGCTCGTCCCCGTCTCCGTCGGGTGAAGCTCCTGCACCAGGAACCTATGAATTGTCCCCGCTTCCGGGAGCTACATCCCCTTCAGGTGCTTCATCGGGGACACCAGGATCGCCGAATTCTTCTACTCCGGGAGATGTTAATGGCAATGCACCCGGCGGTCAGGCCGTCGGTAGTTGTGTTGGTGGCGACAGTAGTGGGAGTTGTGGGCTTGGGTGGCTGTATCGTTTCCCCGAATTAATGTTGTTAGGAATTTTATTTAATTTTTGGTAGGGAATATTTTGTTAATTGCAATTATTTGTCTTATTATTTTGTGATGGAGTGACTGAGTTTCAGTATATATACATATATATATATATACTTTTCTCTTGTCCCTTTTTAATTGAATTTTCAAATATTTGTTGTGAATATTTACAGTAAATTCCTCCCAATTTGTTGTTCATAATTTTTATTTATTTTTTCTCGGTGGTGGGTATAAGTTTATAGAAAATTATAAATTAGGTAGTAAAAATTAAAATTATTTGAAAATAAACGTTAAAATCAAAATGTTTATAATTTTGATAAATAGTATAATATTTATAATTCTCATATTAAGCTGTAGAAGTTGGTCGAAAGTATACATTAAAATATGTATAACTAATTTAATTTTTTTAAAAAAAATATTTGAATTTAATGTCCATACACAAACACGCACACACACACACATATATATATTGATTTGGATCGAAATTCACGCGACCTCTTTGGTCGGGCGAGTTGGTCTTCCAAGTGGTTCGAGATCTTTATCTCTCTCAAACTAGTGATTGAGCCATGAGAAAAGAAGCAGATTGTTAGGTTTTTTGCGATGGCCCCCGCTAAAATCGTTCGATGCTTAATTCAGTGTTTGGTTCTGAGGTCGTGAAAATAGGTCACTTAGGGAGAGTTGAAGCGACCTGAACATAAAAGTGGTGAAAACAACATACCATTAATGCACTGACTGGGATATTTATAAAGAAAACTTAGGGAGAGTTGAAGCGACCTGAACATAAAAGTGGTGAAAACAACATACCATTAATGCACTGACTGGGATATTTATAAAGAAAACTTGGGGGTCTGGTTGGCCCAATGTGCGTCCCCCACGTGTCTCGGGTTGCGGCCCGACCTAGTAAAAAATGCGTTGATCCTACTGGTAAACTTGTAATTTTGTGGTCTTTTTGGGATAAAATTATCTTTTTCTGATAAAAATATAATTTACCCATATCATATATATATATATATATATTAATTAGTTTTTTCATTTTCCCCGTCTCCTTTTACGTTGAGGTCAGAATGGTTTAAAAAAGAAAGTAAGAAGGATATTTTATGGATCTTTAATGAAACATTGATGTAAAAATAAATGCTCCATTTATAAGCCATGAATCTCTTGTCTAAATGCAATAAATCGTCAACAATTGGAAATAAACGATTCCCTCGGGACACATTTGCAATTATATTTTTTCAAAAAAGCCAAATATTTAAGGTGGTATATATTTATTTCGACAGATGAGAAAATTAATATCTTTTACTAATTTATTCGACCGGTGTCTCATTGGACGAGAACTTCTCCACTTTAACTTCGTATTGATTTCACAGTTTCATTCACTATGGTCAGAGTTGATGGGGCTTATAAGCGGCTCAGATCCTTCGTCGTCTGCAATGGACGGGAGATGTTTGCCTACATCAATTTTATACTTCATTTTTTAATATTTTTCGTTACCAATGCTACTCATATTAGGTAAATAAATACTAGTGATCACTTTGGATTGTAAAAATAATATTATTTTTTTCTTTTTTATAGAGAATAAAAAAAATAAATAAATGAAATTTCGCTTAAATGGTAATTAAAAATTCTGAAATCATCTTAAATTCAACTCTGATTCGAATATTGGAAAATGACCATTATAAGATAGAAAAAACATCTTAATTATGTGTTTTTATACTACAAAATGACTCATAAAAAAATAAATTATTATATCATTTTCTCTTTTTTATATATTTTCTTTTATAAGATGTATATATAATTGACGAGCTAAGTTGAAGAAACTTGTTCGTTGAATTTAAAATTTTCATCAAAAAAAAAAAATACTAGAAAGGTAATCAATCCAAATCACAAATAAACATGAGCAAGAACACCTAAGGCATGGAAATTGCGTGCTATTTTCACAAATGTTTGGCTTGCAAGAAAACAAATTCCTCAATCCATCTCGTTTCATTTTTTTTTGAAAAAAGTTGACAATTCTGAATCTCCATCCAAGGATTACATAATTTCATCAGACATTAAGGATTACTTATTATTTTTCAAATAATAAAAAAATATTTATATTTATAATTATGTTAAATCTTAAAAAAGCTCGTCGTAATTGGGACATACATAAAGTTTATTTTAATTATAGATGTAGAAATATGATTTAATTATTCCAAGTCTTAGTATTGGAAAAAGAGTGAGAAAGGAAGGGGTGGTGAAGAGGACATATTGGCCGACCTCTTCTCCATTAATCTGATAAAACGTGGAGTCCAATTATTAATGTTGTTCTAATTTAATGTTTTCCAACCATTCATCTAAGTAGTCAATTTGTGAATGGTCACTACAAACTCTTTTTTGGGAAAAAAATATATTACTAAATATAATTTGATTGAATATGTGGATTTTGAGTTTTATTGTATATATTTGCACTCTAGTACAACTTTCTTTTTATTTTTTATTTTTATAATTTGCAACTTTTAATACGCTATAAATTAGTACAATATGGACTTATTTATTTATATATATAAAAAAAAAAGACACGCTGTTCACTTTCTTATCTTGATTTTTTTATGAGATATCGTTCAGTTTGGTCGAAATTACACAAGTTTTTTTTTAAAAATGATCGATGAGAGGACTTTAAACTTATATATTGCACAAATTTCTCGTCTTTCTCCATATATAACGATAATAATAATTTATAAGAAAAAAAATAAAATTTGGAAGAAAAATAAAAAATAATTGACTCCCTTTTCTTTTATGATTTATTAGTTGATTCCCCTATTTTTTTTGTTTGATAAAAGGGAAAGAAAAAAGTGGGAATAATAGAAAAATAATTGGGAATGGTGTTGTGGCAAAAAGTTGTAATGATGAAAAAGCTACTTTATAAATTTGATGATGATGTGTGGTCAGGATTATGAATTTGATGATGATGGGTGGTCAGGATTAAAGGGTGCACTGCTACGTGTCCCTCACAGTTTATTTGTTTATCCGTGGAACCTTCTTTTCAGATGTAGATTGATAGATATGTATGCCAATTGCCATGCCCCCTCTTCCCTCCCTTACTAATTAGTGTTTTAGCTTAAATTTGTATTAGTTTGATGATTAAGGTTGAAATTTTATAAATAAATTTGAATTTTATCAAATGTGTAAATTTATATTTTATATTATTATATTAATGTATTAATTCAAATAATATATTTTTTTATTCAAAATTATATTAAAATATTGATGTTAATTATTATTTTTATTTTTACAAAAAAGAGGAAAAAAGTTTCCTCCCTCCCCATCTCAAGACTATCAAATGTTTTTATTTTGATGCTCTAGTTTTATATGAATTAAGAACTGATAAAATATTTACTCAAAAAAAAGAAGTGATAAAATTAATATTTTAGAAATTTCTATTAAAAAAATCTATGTACATTGAACTGAAATCTTATATATATATATATATATATAATTATAATATGAATTTCAGAATGCATTCCATGAATTTAAAATTTGTTAAATTAGTCAATTTGAGGGTGGGATTTGGGAAGGCTACATATATTAGTTAAATTACGTATAAGATTTTAAAGATATATACATATTAAATTAATTTTTTATGGGAGGACTCGAGACCCGCCCCCAACACCCGTTTTTAGACCCAAACCCAATTCACTAAGAGCGAGTTTTCCTAAGTGAGAATCTAATTGACATCCCTACGTCCGAGATTCGTTTCTTGAATTTGGGTACTACTTTTACAAAAAGCGTCTTTTAAACCCACGACAAACAGAAATGCGAAGCTTAGTTATCGATTGTAGACTACGTCTACTGCAACAACAGTTATTTTTAGAACTTCAATAGCTCTAAAATAAATTAAAAACTAACAAGATGAACATTTATAAAATTTGACCAACTAATTATTCACAATCAAATTTGTAAAGGTAGTGAATGAGTATGAAAGCAATTTATAGATGAAATAGATAGGGAAGGCATTAATGAACTCATCAAATGGTTTAAACTCTTACTCTTTCAATGTCGGCAACCATCATTTTTTTTTAACTCTTACTCTTTCAATGTTGAGCTTAATTAATTAAATCCAATTTCATATCTTATGTATTCACATTTGATTTTTATATTTAACACATCAAGCTCAAATAATTTTTTTAATAATTTTATCGGGATAATTGCATTTATACTCTTATGATCTATGATATAAATATATAACCTGGGCTGAAAAGGTATGTTCTGGAATCAAGACTATAGGTCTTGGGTTTATACTCCACCAACATATGGGATGTTATTCTATTTTAATAGTAGATATCTTTTTATTTTAATAATAGTTGTTGATTAGATTTGGTTATCTAATATTAATAATTAGTATATAAATTGTTACAGCTATATGTAATATGAGATATAAATATTTGATATTGATAATTTATAATCAATTTACTTAAAAAAATAATAGCTAATTGCTTACACTTAAAAAGAAATAAGATTTAAATAGAGAAATTCATACTGTATTGATGGGGTGTGCTAATAATATATGTATGAGCTATGGGGTTGTTTAGTCATTCAAGAATGACTTAATAAAGAATGTTATAATTATTTCTTTTTTACTATTTATTTAATTTATTTGTTTATAATGTATCGAACTTTAAACTCGAAAACTAATATTTATTTGAAGGCGACTTGTATTTATACTATTTATTAAGATATAAAATTTTAGAATAATAGCTATTTTGCTCGTTAACATATGAATTGACTAAAAAGCCCTTAATTGTTTTTATGAAGATTTCTTTATTGATTAGTTCTGTGAATTATTTCTACTCATATAAACTTAATTCATGTTATCAATTATTTATTTTATTTTCATTTATTTAAATAATAAAAAAATTAAATCATACACATTTCATCATAAGTTGTTGGGATAAACAGAGTAAATTAATATAATTATTCCTGTCTCACATTTCATCATAAGTTTATGCAACACTCACTCATCCCACTGAAACTTAAATATAGAAACACGATTCACCTCACTCATCCCATTGAAATTTAAATATAGAACACGATTCACCTCACTCATCCCATTGAAATTTAAATATAGAAACACGATTCACCTCACTCATCCCACTCAAATTTTAAAAGTATTAGCACCATTCTTCCTACACATACGAAAACCCAAATCTCCAATTTTTCCCCCTTCCCAAGGATTGTAGTTTTCTTCAAATTAAAACTTAGGATATGTGTTATATTTACATAAATTATCTATATTTCTTGTATAATTATAAAACTTACTCATAATAATAAAAAAGTATGGATTATTTTGTATAAACATATTGATGTCGTTATGACATATGTGTAGTTTTTCAAAAATAAAAATGATTTATGTAAATGATATTGTGTTTGATAGGTGTACGTGTAACTTTTTAAAGGACATGAGTAATTTAAATAAATAAATCATAAGTTAGAGAGTATAAATATAAATATCCCTAAAACTTAAAAGCCAACAATATATTTGGTTTCGTTTTTAAATTAATTTTTAATGTTTTGTGGAGATAGAGAGAAAAATAGAATGGTGTGTCAAAAACAATTGGCTGCACCTGAATGAAGGGAAATGGTATAAGAGCAACCAAATAAATTGAAAAAAATTGTCACAAATAGTAATGGTATGTAGAAAGTAAAAATGAAACGATATTAGTCTCTAATTTTATGAATACATGTAAAAATAGAACCGACTGAAATAATATCGTCTCCATTTCTAATCTATCGTGTCTTTATCCCCTCCCCTCCCCTCTAAGTAAACAACCCCTTAATTCCAAAGCCTGGCCCTCACTCAGCCCGCCAAGGGGGTATCAATGCTCACCTCAACCTTCATACTTTCACCCAAAAATTGATATACATTGCACAAGAAACTTAAACACAACACATAGATTAAATGACAAAATTGGGCACGAGTAGCAAACTAGCAACCCATCTTAAATCCGTCCACGAAAACAAAGAAACTGCTTATATTATATAGCACAATGAGGGGAAAATCATACATAAAAACGTGCAGCTCAAGACCATTAAAACAGCCACCATCGCCGCCTGCCCTGATTTTTCTGCAGCAAATAAGACAACATGGTGTATGAGTTTGAGACCAAGTGTTCTACCACGTTCATCAAACATGACAAATCTGTTCAAAGCTAGAGACTAGAATCAATTTTGCTATGAAGATAATTCGTAAGTGTACCAAGGAAAGTTTCAGTCGGACAAAATAGTAAGATGGGCAACTGCAAAAACAACTGAGACAAACCTTTTGGTCATGGTTCTGGGACTGCAGTACTATAGGCTGAGGAAGGACGCCGTTGTCAATGTTTTGCAAGTAGGGCTCTACTTTCTCTTTCAGCATCTCATTCAGCTGAAAATTGAGTTTAGGGGCGGTCATCGGCCATAATGTTCACACCCTTGAAGCAAGTTTTTGATAAAGTAGGCTAACCAAGCAATATATTAGAAATATCATACAGAGAAAAAAAAAAAAAAAATTGAAAAAACTTGTTTCTCATCCTCTCACCATTGTGGTATTGCCTGGCTACAATAAGCGTCCAAGTTATGCATGGTAACAAGAGATGAGTGGATTAATTCAGTGGTTCTTCATACAGCTTGCTATATTAACTGTCATTCACGAGGCTTAGTCCCTCAAAATTGAATTATAATGGGTACCTAATAAATAAGAGCCATTACTTGGGACATGGAGCACAAATACTACAATAGTAGCAGCATTGCCAACTAGTCAAATCCTCCCACGCAGAGATATGACTCTTTCCTCTCTCCTCTCTTTTTTAGAGCTTGGAAAGAATCTAAGTACAAGAAACCATATCTGTTATAATTTCCAAATTTACTATATGGCCATGTGCAGAAACCTTCATTTGTTGGAATGGTACGGAATGTAAAAATGAAGCAGAATTCTTACATCATCATTCTCAGAGATGACAGATCAACAAAGCGGTTCTTGCATGAAATAATATGTACATGAAATTGATATTCAGACTACATGAGTTATAATGTTGAATATCATCAAGAAATATCCATACTACGAGGCATTAAAACACTTCAGAAATTTACTCACCTTCTCTTCACGCCACTTTGTTTCCCACTGTGTGTCCAATATTTTATCAGCAATTTCTCTTTGTGCATTAAGAAGAATAGTCATCTCATATAGCTTCTTTGGATCTTTAAGGTCTTCCTCGGACCAAGAAGATGCATTCAGTGGAAGGTCCAAGTCCTGCAAAATGCTTAAATTTTATCATTTGACTTGGAAAAAAGACCGTAAAAGGTCAGAAGTGGCAGTATTAACTATTAAAAAAAATCTTCTTAAGATAGTAATAAATGGTTAATTACACTAGGACCCCTTCAGAATTGCCAACTTTACCACTTTCCTTCTATCTTTAATAATTACAAAAACCATGAAGACCAAGAATAAGATGTAGGTCCTATATTCAATGGTGTAATAACCCAAATGTTTGAATTTAAATAAAATAAGAATGCAAGGGATGGTGGTTATGACATGGGCCTGCAGGGGCATATACTTCTATAGGACACCACAAGAACAGATGCAAATTAAGCCAACAAAACAAGTGATTTGCTATGAAAAACTTGGAAAAATAACGAGGAGAAAAACTCATGGTACAACTATAACACCAGTAAATTTCTGTCTAGTACTATGCTGTTGAAGCCAGTTTCAATTTCCAAGTATCTACTCTACACAGTAATAAATGGAACTAGAAGCAGCGACAAAACTCGAGAAAAAAATAAACATACCCCCCAATCATGAGGCCGTGGGGGAGGATTAAGCTTCATGACTTCTGCCTCCAGAGCTTTCTTGGCCTTGTAGAATGGAACGTTTTTCACAACTACAGGATCATCCTTAGCACGGCTGGGATCTATGGAGATTAAAGCCTGACAATGTAATACTGTTAGCACTGTAAATGACATGTCAACCAACCCCCCAACATTGTTGAGGACTCAGGGGCGTCTGCTAGAAGTACATTCCAAACGGTGCACTCAAAGTGAAATGTCATTACGGACTCACAGACAACTCACCCTAGGGTAATCTAGATAAAGAAGAGCTACCATCATAATGTTGCACATTTCTGCAATTTCATGTTTCCATGCAGACTGGCAGAGATGCATCTAGTGATCAAATCAAACTGTAAAGTATGTATCCTCTAGAACAAGAGAGAGAGTATACCAATTCTTTTAACATCTAGAAGATGATCTTTACCTAATGATGTTAATAAAAACGTTGTAACATTTGAAATTCGGACATCAAATTGTCAGAAACAAGAGAGAAAAGCAAGAGACCGTTGGGATGATGGAGAAAGAATCATAAATGAAATGAGGATGAGATTATGATGATACTTTGTCAATCCCACTGCAATAACTAGAGGGTTCTTCCAGAGAAATCCAACTTCAGATAAAAGATCTGCATATTTTCGTTAATGTCCTTGTCCCAGCATTAGCTGAACTAGATATTTTCTTGACAAAGGAAACCAGGTTGCAGATTAGGGTTACAAAGAAAGTTCCTTCATCCCCCCCATAATATTGAATTGAGCCCCATAATTATTCATAGATTCTGATTGCTGGGTACAACTAGGTACTCTTTCAATGAAGAAATCTTGCTGAGAAAATTATCCTACCTCTTGCAAATACTCCCACCCTGGTTCTCGTTTGGCAACTTCATTCCGGAGTTGATCATACCGCATAGATTCCTAACAATGTGTCACAAGATTACAAAAATCACAAAAGCATATGAGAGCATGGTATACAGAGAGCAAGAAAAGGAAGAATGCCAATGTTTCACAGAGAAAGGGCTCCCAACTTTAGAAAGTTAACACAACACTCAAAAACCGCATATGACGATGCCAGTGGTTTAGGTGTATCTTTTAGGCAAAAGCAACAAAATTCTGATACATGGGCAAGGAAGCACAGTAAGCTGAATCTTTTCTTATAATTACAATTTCCACCAAAGTGTAATAATGCAATTGATGACAAGATAAAGACACATATAGGATGAGACTGATATTTCTACTTGTATCAAGAAGAAAAGGGGACATAGGAAAAACAGAGTATTGGTTTCCTGGAAAAGAGACTCTCCACCCACAAAGGCTGCTTAAATTATATCAACTAGGATTAGGAGATGAATCGAGAGAGGACCCATATATCAACCATAGTTATTCCAGAATTTTAGAGAGGCTTCAGCAATTAATCTCATGCTCAAACTTTCAGAGAATATTGATCTAAAAATAGCTAGTGACCAGAACAAAGGAAAAAAATTGGGTAATGCAACACATACTCTGTGCTCTCCTCTTTCACTTCCTAAGATATACACTTCTCTGCTATTTTAGTTTTAGGCCAATGCAGAACTCAAATTAATGTGAATTTTTACTTTCAGATCATAGTTCAGATTGTCAGATAATGGCTTAAGTTTGTCAACCATGACACTAGAAACATTAGAACTGGACCTTGTATTGCCACCAAATTTTCTGCTTGACATCATCGTCGTAATCCATGCCTCCCACGATCTGAGGCAAGGTTATCAACCAAAATGCAGCAATGCTGGGATCCTTCATACTGTGAACTATATGCTGCAAAAGTAAACAAAATCAGTAACCCTGCTGGAAATACGTTGTATCCAAGCTAAATCTGTATTGAAATACGGTTATTATCTTAATCTTAAGAGTGCAACATCGTGGATAGGAATCTGCCTCCAAGGGTGTCGGGCCCAGGGCAGGGGATGGAGAGTGAGCACTTTGATGCATAACCACCTCCCCAGGACCCAATCCTTTCCTATTTCTCTTCGCATTCTGTTCTACCAATCTATATAAGGACTCCTCCAGAATAAAGTGGAAATAACATACTAAAAAGTATCAGCACTAAAAACTATCATGCTTCATAGACAGCATGGTTAATTATTGAAAACTAGCCAGCAGAAACCATGGTAATACAATGTACCTTCTAAGAACAAAACTCTGACACCGATCAATACACCAAAAATTGAAAAAAAGAATGAAATACATTTATATTAGACCCTTTACTAGAAGACAATTACGGCAAACATGAATAAGTTGAACTAGAATCAGCTACTTCACATCAGAAGCAATTTAACACAAGGAAAAACATGAACCAAAGAAATAAGTGTCGGAATGAAAGAATCCCCAACAATGTAACTGGAATTTTCACTTAGAGGCTATTTATCAAAAATCCTTTTCAATATGCTTCATAAGCATATCAAGGCACCTGCACCGATGGACGAATTTCAACTTTTATCTATAAACACAATAAATCTCATTTTTTATGACCCAACTGAGAGAAAAGCCAGCAACAAATAAAACAAACTAAAAAATTATATTTAAACTGTAAAGAAGTAATGGAGAATTAAATAGCACTAACCTCATAAGGATAGTCCATCTTACGCAAGATGTCACAGGCTTTCCATGGAGGTTCCATTATCTGAGAAATCGGGACAAAAGAACAAAAAAGTTTTAACCAATAAACTTAAGTATGAGATATATCAGCTATGGCATGAGCATGCAATTCAGAACGTAAACTCCAATGAACATAAGCATGAGATGGTGCATAACAGCTATTTTTTATGTGCAAGAAATTCATCATAGACTTCTTTTCACTCATTAGATTCAAATATTTCTGAACATTAGGACCTAAAAACCACCACATATTAAGAAAATAAATCTTTAAATGAGAATATGAAAGCACCAGATCTTACATCATCTGCAGATATTCTAAGTGGAAATTTTCCTTTGCATTCTGGACATTTCATCACCCCCTGTAAAGCAATAAGTGACCCAAGAATGATCAGAGCTCAAAGATGAAAACCTTCCAAACCTTTGACACTAAGGTCTACAAAGAAGTGAACACCTACTACAATTGTTGCAATTCGTGAGACAAGATGGCAAGTAAAAACCTTCTGATCTTAAAACATAGTAGCAAACAGAATATAAGAACCTAAACTACCATGAAAAGAACCTCTTCAATTAAAACTAAACTTAGCAAAGCATAGTCCCACTGCATTCAAGGACATAACTCTATAGAACTGCATGTTTAGGATTAGATAGTGAAGCTAACTACCCCAACAGCTACAATAAGAAAATTCTGGGTTAATTGGTTGCAAAATATATGTAGTTCTTACTGATCCATCACAACTTGGACATTCTTTATATGGCAATGGCAGATGAAGATCAACACTTGAAGGAAGGTGAACCAACTCAGCTCGGTTTTCAGCAATTGCATCAGCAATATTTTCAGCTGTTGCCTTCTCTCCACTACAAGAGTATCAATAACATACCAGATATAAAGTATCAGGCTAACAAAGTGACATGTAGGAATTCACTGATAAACAGAAACATAAGAACAATAATTAAGGCGGAGCATGGAGACAGCCACCATAGACAGATAGGAAACTAGACCTTTGAGTTTGCATCAATATAGCTGGTCGAAATATTACATTGCTTGACTTGGTATCAGTTAAAATCTAAGAATTCATCATGACACCATTATATGAGAGCCAAGAGAGAAGATAAGAAGCAAATGTGTGTTACAGTTTACAGACATCCATGCATTAGAAAAAACTGACACTTCCAATAAAAACTATAGAAAATCAAGCGTCCACTACCCAACCAAACTGGTAAGGAATCTTATAATCCATCATTTTTCCCCTTCTAAAAATGCAATAGTTTTCGCCCACCTTCTCAAAGCATAATTTTTCACTTGATATTGCACTTTTCCTGAGCCTCTGCACATGGTACATTGCATGGCCTGCCATCCAGTGCAGGTCCTACAATTCCTGCATTTCAAAGATTGATTGTTATTATCAACTTACGTAATTAGCTATAAGACATGCTATATTTAAATGAGACAGTGGAAGATGTACAGTTAATAACTATTATTGGTTTCCTTTCAAAACCTTGAAAAATAAAATACTTCCAGTCAGCACCACATAGAGAATGGTGACATGATTTGCGAAGGTTTGCTCGCATGGGTATGGAATGTTGAGTTTCTAGAAGCAACGCTATGCTTTTTCTGAACAATAAGTATTAAACTCAGTCTGAGGTCGAGGTGAAGATCAAAGAGTGTAAGAGTAAGAAAAGCATAAGTCGAAGTACAAAACTAGATCCACTTGTTGGGTTAGAGATGATAATAGGCGTAGAAGTAAAACTGAACGGGCAAGAAATCAACAAGCGAAATTTTGCTCTTCAAAGTTGGGATAATAGGGAGGGTATGGGTCAAAAGACATAAAAACCATCAAATTCAACATGCACAAGTAGATAAAAGAAAACAAGAAGAGCGTGAGCGAATAAAACATGAAAAATACTCTCCCCTTCCAATAAATAAAGCAAGCTCCCCTACCCCTACCTTTCCTCTTCATTCTATATAAACCAAATAAAGCATCAGTGAAATAATGGAAGAGGGCCTCATTTTTCACTTATAGTTGGATGATGTTGCAAAACTATGTTTTAACAACAAGCGAGTGAAATCAGGTAGAGGTTCAGGTTAGGGGAGAGAAGTTTATCACAAAGTTCTAAATATTCTTATTCATCAATTGGCTTCATTAGTTCAACTTCAGCTCATTGAGACAAAACTATCTAGTTCCAAATCCAATCGAGCATCACCATCAGTTTTGGCTGTTATGTATATCAAGATGCATCAAAAGCATGAGATCGGGCATCAGTGCAATTTAATGGGCTCCCCACCAGTCTTCTGCAACCAAAGCATTTACCTAATCACAAAGTTCATTGTACAACACCAATAGATAGAAGTGGAAAAAAAGTTGCTAATCACCGCTGTCAAGCAAATCCTAATATCCACCATGCTATATTAACGAATGCTTTAATTACACACACACACAAAAAAAAAAAAAAAGGAATGCTTTAGCTTGTTGAAATTAAACCCGTTATGTTATATAATTAGTATAAGACAGAGCGAAAACCTTAAAGCCAGCAGAATTATACAGTGAGCTAAATCACCTCTGACACAAAACCTTCTTTCCCAGTTCGAATGCAATGTCATAAGTCCCAAGAGTAGCAATGGCCTGAAATCAACCGGATGAATGAATAGCATTCGATTAATCCATAAGAGTGATAAGAAAAATCTATCAACAGCATTCCCCCACCCAAAGGAACAAAATGCTAAGTTGTTCAACTAAAACTGATGAAAAGTGGCAGCTCTGTCTTTTCTCACAGCTCACTAAAAAGTCTAAAATATATCACACTGTATCAATTCAGACAAACAAATTTGCCACTGCTGATGTATAAAAACGGCCCAAGTATCTCTGCCACCCCTGTGGTTCCATAGTTACAAGTTGGAAGAGGAGATTCTGACTAAATTGCAGAAGCAGCTGCCAGTATGCGTTCAGTGCCAAATGCAATGCTAAACACATGAAATTGTAAGGCACTTAGTTAGGATCATTAGTAACGTGAATTAACACAGAAATATTTTTTCGATGCAGATTATTATTTTTAGCAATATCCAAGCAATGGCAGAACTGAAATATTTCACTGCAATTTAACCGTCCAAGAAACAAACGGGAAATCAACAACACAAGAAGTTAGAACCGAGCAATAAGCCCTATTGCTTTCCCGCAGAAAGTCTAGTACATATGGACTGTAGAGAATAGAAGAACTGTGTCTCCAACTGATCTTCTACAGTCAACCATTTTTGGCAATACCCCACTTTGAAAAATTAAAAATCACCCTAAGATACCCAACCTTTTCCCCCTAAAAACACAGTCATTTCCACAAACAGCTAGACAACAGGCACAAAACTGTACGAAAGAGAATAGGGGTGTAGCATACGAAAACGGCGGAGTAAGAAAGCTTGGAGATGAACTCGGGGACGCCAAATCCACGCGGGGCAGAGCCAGCAATGTCGAAGGGGAGAGTGAAGGGCGAAAGCACGACCTTCACGGGGAACTCGAGGATGTCCATCAGTTGCTGCCCATAGCGGCGCGTGAAGAGCTTGTAGTGCAAGTCCACGAACTTTTTTATGCTCCTGGCCAGCTTATCTGTTCCCCGAGTCATTTTCGGCGGCTCTCAACGACGGAACGGAAGCGAATTTGAGCGCAGCGCCGCGCTGCGGTAGGAGAAGAAGACCGCAGTTCAGTATTCGGATAATGGTGGGATGAGGAATGGGAATGGGTTTATAGTTGCTTGGGGTATTTGCTTTCTTTCTGTTTATATACTTATGTGTGAAAAAAGTGCAAGCATCCCTTCCTAAAATTGCAAACGAGCAAATTATCCTCTTATTATTTACCTCTTTATATTTTTTAAAATATAACTTACCTTTCTATATTTTTTAAAATAAAGTAATTTATCACTCTTTATTGCATGTTTGGCAAGAAATAGTAACAAAAAAAAATAGTATTTTGGATAATTTTTACAATTTTACAAAATCACAATTGACATAAAATTTCATTCCATGTTTGGAATATGTATATGTGCATTACTTTTTTTTGTATTATAAATTCTATTGTATCTTTTATGTTATTTAAGAAATATGAATATTATATGTATAAAAGTTACATTATTTTTTAGCTTATATGTGAATTATATATATTAAATACAATATAAGACATATGATAAAATTTCAAACAAAAAATTTAATTCATCCACACAAGAAGGGATTGATTGTTTGTATATTACATCCACCCTTTTTAAAATTAGATTTAATTATACTAACTTTTTATATTTTCTGCAAAATTAGAAGTACACTCATTGAAGTTATAAACGTCTTGAGTTATTATTTTGGGTATATATTGCTCTATTGAGCTTTCCCCTTTTTAGATGTCGATAAAGTATCAGTATCATCATTTCAGGATCTCGTTGTTAAAAGAAATTTGACTCATAAAAATTTCAGGACCATTTAATTTAGAGAAGTAAATATTATATCAATAATAGTTTAGATAAATATTATATTAAAAATAGTTTAGAGGGCAAAGTGTATTTAGTCCTATATTTTATAATGTTCCAAAAGTACATATTATATTAATTCTAAACATTATATTTCGTTTTTATTACCCATTTTTACACCTTAAACAAAAATATAACAATTTTATTTTTATCTCAATTGTAAAAACATCTTAAGAAAATCATTTTAATTCGAATAAAATCATTTTTATCCTCTTCTGTTTCCTATCCGATAAGATGGATCGAAAGACAAACCTGAAACAAGAACATCAGCGAGCAGTGGCATCTTTCCACACAAACACACACACACATATATATCTACACATATATACATACAACCATGGCTGCAGCTTCAGCAGCTCCATTCACCATTAATGGAGCTGTGAAGACACAGGCATATTTGGATGGCAGCAGAGTGAAAGAAACTAAGGCACTGATTCCAGAGTTTTGTCGCCAATTTTACCACCTGGGCTGGGAATCCGGCGCTGGTGGCAGCATCACCATTAAAGTGCATGATGATTCCACTCCCAAACCCCATCAACCCATTGTCATGTCCCCCTCAGGTACAATGTCGTTATGTGTGATTTATACATGTGTTTGATGTTTTTTCTGTGTCAAGATTTGATTTTTATGGCTGATTTTCAGTGAGTTTTTGCTTTTATGGGGTTGTTGTGAAGGAATGATGGTTGTTGGGGTGTACTGTAGGCGTACAGAAGGAAAAGATGATGGAGGAGGATATGTATGTGTTGTCTCCTGATGGGTTTGTGTTGTCTGAACCATTGCCAAAGTCCTGCCCTAATAAGCCTCCCAAATGTTCTGATTATTGGCCCTTGTTCTTGGAGGTGTATAATTTTATCTTTATTCATGGTTGTTTAGTTGATTGCTTCTGCATTTTAGGTTTTAGGATCGATGATCAGCTCAATGGGCTGAAGTTTTAGTGTATTGATTGTGCATATAAGTCTATTTGTTCCTTTTGTCTTTTGTTTGGCAAATGGCAATGATAAGATGGCTCTCAGGAGAAAGGAATGTAGAAGAATTGGATGTTAAGTCGATTTTTTGTATGAATTTTGAATTTTAGAATTGAAGAATTCTTGATCATGCATCAGGTTAGGAGGACACCCTCTGCGTCTCGATAAGAATTAATTTTGGATGTTTTGGTTAGAGTATGAAGGTGAATGATTTGCATCAGCTAATACTCAGGTTTGTTAGCTCTTGAAATAGGAAATTGACGTGCTCAGTCGACCTTTTCACTTCTGCTCTTTAGTAATTATTTACTGAATTATTTAAATGAGGATCTCGACTGGAGTTTGAACTGTGGCATATACAGAAGAATGGGTTTTGGTTACAGGTTTTAAATCAGGATATAGGACAAGCACTATTTTTACCCTTTGTTCCTCAAGGAAGATCTCAGAATTGTATTTGGCTTATTCTTTAAATACATATGTGAAGAACCATGGAACATACATATGGGGCGATTCATGGATTAGTGCAAAAGCATCGGTGAGTGATTATAAGAGATTCTAATAATATACGTGACGAAAGCTACACGCGTTGTGCTGCAAACTTATACCTTACTTCTTTTTTGTGATCTTATCTTTTTGTATCAAATATCTCTGTATGCAATCTGCCTCTTCTGAATGATTATTTCAAATAGCACAGATTTTTGTTTCGCATGCTTTTTTTGCGTTTTGACTTGGAATGTAGTCTTCCAGGCTGAATGCTACCACTATCTCTCTGATGCCGCCATTAAACTCTATCAACTAGGCCTGAACTGGTCGACCCCATCTCACGGCCCCATTCGTAGTCCCAATGCAGTTCTAGGCAGTAACAGAAATGCTAAAGTCTCAGCAAAGGCAGGGACCCGTTCTCCAAATAATGGCACTGAACCATCAAGAGTAAGTCCAGAATCATTCTATGTTGTGCTGCAGTTACTTGGGTTCAGCTGTATTATGCATTTTAAGTACAATAAATCGATCTACTGCAGCGTTGCATTGTTCTAGACATTGAAGGAACTACAACTCCCATATCATTTGTAACGGATGTTCTCTTTCCATATGCTCGTGATAGTGTGGGAAAGCATTTGGAACTGACTTATGATACCGCCGAAACTCAGGACGATATTAAGCTACTGCGTGCTCAAGTAAGCAAATCATCTAAGAAAGCTTTTTAGATTATATGCCAAAGCTTGTTTTTTTTAAACAAGCTGAAGACTGATATTTTCCTGACACATAACTGTTTTTCAACCTTATATTGTCAATTAACACGTTAAATGTCGGAAATTTTATCTGTTGATCTCTCTTTACTGTACAAATCCCAGTACTTTCTGGAAAGCACTAGTGAGTTATCATTGTGCTTCGGATTCCCTAAATAATTGAAAGTTCCTTTTTCTGCTCCTACATATGTGAAAGACATGCGGCTTTCAAACAGTTCTTGTTGGTTTCAACCATTGCGTTGTAAACATTTGCTCAATCAGGTAGAAGAAGATCTAGAAAATGGGGTTCCTGATGCCGTTCCCATACCCACCGACGGAGTGAAAGAGGATATAATCCCAGCTGTGGTCGCTAACGTGGAGGCAATGATTAAAGCTGACAGGAAAATAACTTCCCTGAAACAGTTACAAGTAAAGCAAACTTTTTTCTTTCAGACTTCTTGTCCGAAAGAATAATGTTTGACCTCGCTAACATGTGACCGTCTCCAATCCAGGGTCATATCTGGCGAACTGGATTTCAGAGTAACGAGTTAGAGACGGTCATATTCGATGATGTTCCTGAAGCTCTGGAAAAGTGGCATTCTCTCGGAATTAAGGTTATTCTCTCTCTCAACTTTTTGCTCCGTGCATTTTTGTACTAATAAACCTTTACTCTGATTAAACCCGCGAAGAGCAAGAAAATGAAATTATTCTTGTTCCTTGGATTTATTACTCATTCATTTCATGTTTCCCTCTCTTAGGTTTACATATATTCCAGCGGCAGCAGATTGGCGCAACGGCTCTTGTTTGGCAACACAAATTACGGCGACCTCAGGAAGTACTTGAGTGGATTTTTTGATACTACAGTCGGGTAGTTTTCTATGCTCGAACGGAAAAAGCTCTCAATTCAAGTAGTTAAAAACTTCATCCCTGAACGTATTGGATATCATGCAACTAGGCTAACATTTCTCTCTGTTGCCTCAAGGAACAAGAAAGAAACAAAAAGCTACATCGAAATAACGGAATCTCTGGGAGTAGATAATCCATCAGAGATTTTATTCGTCACCGACGTATATCAAGAAGCTACAGCTGCAAAAGCAGCAGGTAAACTCCCAGCTTTCATTCCTATTTTTCGTTATCTTTTCCTAATTTATGTCATTCAGTAGGTTCAGATATTAAAGATAATCAGTTACATTTGATATTTTCAAACAATAAACTATTGTTAAAGTAGACATACACTCATATTCATGGGACTAAAACCTACAATATTTTGATTGTGGGGCCTCAACGTTATCACCTGCTCCCGACCTTATTGGCCTACTTTTGCATTTATAAACCCAGAGTTCTTCATGGAGCAATCTTATGCACTAGTTGAAATTTCTGTACAAGATTTTTCTCGTCTCTTTTAAGAATTTTCACTTCTTCGACCTTACTTTTGAAGTTGTCGTCGGCCTTTGGTCGTAATACAGGTTTGGAAGTGATAATTTCAATTCGGCCTGGGAACGGACCGCTTCCAGACAATCATGGCTTTCGGACAATAACTTCATTTTCGGAGATTTGAGGCTGAGTAAACTAGTGAATGTGTATCAATCAAATAAAATGTTACCTTCTTTTGCAAGTTGTAATTTCTAGTGGGTTTTACTGTTTTTTTTTTTTTGTTGCATCAATTATAATTACATTTTCAATCAATCAATATATTAATTATTAATATTAAAAATTATTAATCAATCAATAATTATTATAAAAATAGACGAATACTCATTATGCAATTTATACAATTTTGTTATAACACAGGATGTTGTTATGCAATTTACCCATTATTTAGAGTCCCATCACTCACATTTGGTGGGTTGGAATTTACCAACAATTTTGAATGACAATAATGGAAAGCTAAATTAAAGTGTTTTAAATTACTAATAATAACTTTTTTTTCTATAAATGAGTGACATTGAAATTCAAATATAAGACTAATAACATCACTTCATCTAAAGATTCAGACTGTGTTACAAATAAATCTTTTAATATTTAAAATAAATTACAACCGGCTCTCCTGAAATTTATTATATTTACAAATATTTTGTGGTTGTTCGAAAAATTATAAATACTCCTCTAGAATTACAAATATCATAATAAATATCCCTTTATGATGGCTCATCATAGGAGGGTATTTATTAAGATACTTATAATATTAAAGGGGTATTTATAATTTTTCAAACGAGAAATATTTGTAATTAAAGCAAATATTAGAGGAATTCTAATTTATAATTTACCCTAATATTTATATCTTAGCAGATTGTGGAAGTAGCGGCAGCCCAGTCGGCTTTAAGTTTTGATTTTTTGAATAGGATTGACCTCCATCCGATCGGGTGTGTAATATACTTTTCGTGTTATTCATACGTATATATAAATATTTATATATAAATAAAAAAATAATTATATTTACACTCCTTATGTATTGTCTTTTTATATAAATTATCTCTATTTTTTGAAAAATTACGAAAATCACCCCTAGCAGCCTTAAAATTAAAAAATGCTCCCTGTTAAGTAGTTTAACCTTTAAAATAAATTTACAAAGACAAAAATGCCCTTAGGGGTGTTTATATAATTATAAAAAGGAAAATAGAAGAGGTGCCAAAGTAATATTTAGGTAATATACTCCATATATTATTTTATTATTTACTAATTTTTAATTTAAATTTGAATTTAAATTATTTTATTAACTTTTTTTTTATTGGATCTCTATATAAAATGCATATTTAATAATTAAAATATTCAATTATTATATAAATAAAATAATTAATAGATCATAAGTTTAAATTAAAAAATTATCACACTTATATAAATTATTTGAAATTGTTAAAACTAAAAGATTAGTTATCCTCTATTTTTATTTATAACCGAGTTTTACTAAAATGAAAACTAAAAACAATTTATGTATTTTATATAAATCTAACTAAAATTAATAAAATAAAATAATTAATTTATTAAAAAGATATTTTAATAAAATGGGGGTTAGGGTGGGCATGGCGGGGGTGTGCAATAATTTTAGTAAAATTTAGTAATAAATAAAAATAGAGAATAAATAATCTTTTAATTTTAACAATTTTACTAAGGGATAAATTTATATATTAATTGAATAATTTAATATTTTAATTATTAAAAATTACAATTTTATATCAAAATTCAATTAAAAAAAAATAATAAAAATTTAATATAATAATTTACATATAAATTAAAAATTGGTATAAATAATAAAAAAAGTATGGGGTCATATTACTCATCTTTATAAATATTATCTTGACACTCCTTCTAACTTTTACTAATTACAGAAACACCCCTACAATATTTTTGTCCTTAAGAAATTATTTTAAAGGTTGACCTAGTCAATAGGGATATTTTGAATCTTAAAGACTGTCAGGATGATTTTTGTAATTTTTCAAAAAGCCCTTATAAACTAAAGTAATAATGTAAAATAGTTTTTATATATATATACATATACATCTAGAAGCAATAAGTACATTAAAGAAGTGGAGACATACACATTGATGTGTAGAGCACCAATTTTTCCAAGCACAAGTCCCATTTGTGGCCAAATCAGTGTTCATAGGCGTTCGTTACCATTCAACACTTTTTTGCAAATTAGTCCCTCAACTCTTTTAAAATTTCAATTGATCCTATAATATTTTGTGGTGATGTTGGACTAATATATATATTATCTATAAAGAACTAGTTTGTCGATAATATTAATTATTTCTCATATTATAAAGAATCATGAAACTATTATATATCCTTTTAAATACACATTATTAAAATTAAAAAATAAATCTAAGATATTTCAAACCAGTTGATGATGATGATGATGATAGGTCAATTAGTGATAATGTATTCTCTTATACCTGGGATATATGCACAGAATATGAATTTGATACTCCATGATTACCATTTTCATCATACTTTATTCCAAATCACTTCTTCTTCTTGCTCCACTATCCCTCCTAATTCTTTCTAATTTATATTTAATTAATAAATTTATTATGATCAAATTAAATGGTAACATGTGATTGGTTATATTGTATGGTGTATAATAAGGTTGTGACACGTGGATGATGGTTGATGGAGTTCAAGTAATCATCTGGCCATGTCTAATCAATCGAATAGGTATGTTCTCTGTGTGAAATGTGTCCACTGGGCGAAACACTTTGGTTGAAAGGATGCGTCATTTGGGTAATATGATGCGTCCATTCGGATGAAAAATTATAACCTTTTTTCAAATATTATACACTTCCCGCATATTCCTCATTTCTTCACAACAGGTTTAAGATAATTATATATTGTTGGGTGTTATGATTATTGGGTCGGTTGTTATTACTTCGATTTATGTGGTTGTCCAATCTCTAGTGGTACATCCAATTACTGCCCCAAGGGAAGAGCCTCAAGAAATTCTCCAACAACAACTTTACATATGTCATCAAAAGATGTTGTTCTACCTCACTACGTTTGAACCTAGCAAGGTTCTTAAAGTGAGGGAGCCGCCGTTTTTCTGAAGGGGAAACTTATAATGCCCAAAAAGGGCTACTTTGGATGCATGGAGAATGGGGATTTTCTATGTAGAAATTACATATTCAATGATATGTGTGTAAACAACGTATATAGCCCAACTAAAACTGCAAAGTTTTTTTGGGAATCATTAGAGGAAAATTACTAATTGACGTTAGGTCATCGCCATTCAATAATGAGTTAAATTAAGAGATCTGCATGAAAACCTGAAGAGTTTGCCATTCTTAGCCTAGAAAAGAATGACGTACTTGTCACGTCCTTGTATAGGCTTCAGTAAGCTCCTAAATAATGGCATACAAATTTTGAAAAAATAATATTGTCAAATAGATTCAGGATCAACGAGTGTGATGAATGTGGTTATGTTAAAGGCATAATGACTCTAGTCTGTCTATACTTAGATGACATGTCGATAGTGGGAAGAAATAATGACCTTATTTTGGCTATAAAAAAAGTATTAACAAAATATTTTGACATCGAAAACATGAGTTTAGCTGATGTAATATTAGGAATTAAGATCAATAAGATGTCTGATCTTATGAATTCACCTTTAGAAGTGGTGCAATATCTTGAAAGTTCTCAAAATAAACTTATATAGCTCGCTCTGCAGTGAAATCTAAGTTTATAGCCTTAGATAAAGTTGGAGAAGAAATCGAGCAGCTTCAAAATTTCTTGGAGAACATTCCATGTTGGACAAAACCAGTGCCTACCATTATGATACATTTTGACAGTCAACCGACTATAGGAAGGGGACAAAGCAATATGTATAATGGTAAATTTAGACATATTCGATGAATACATAATACCATAAGACAGTTGATCACGAGTGATTTAGCTGATCTATTAACAAAAGACATTTCTAAAGATCAAGTATACTGTTCATCGAGGGAAACTCACAATTAAGGGTTCGTTTGGTTCAAATAAAAGAAAAGAGAGAAAGAGGGGGGGGGGGAGTGAAAAGACAAGAGGAGGAAAAAAATAATAGTTTACTTTCACATTTTTTGATATTATTGGAAGGGTAGTAATTAAATTTCAAATACTTCCTCTTATTTGTCACGGAGAAAATAGATTGAGAAAAAAAAATATTTTTTGTAATTTTATTAAAAATAACCATTTTCTTTATTTTATACTAAAAAATAAACAAGTTGATATTATACTAAGATAATTTTAATATACCAAAAATTTTAAAATTTAATTTATTAGTAAAAATATTAATAAGAAAGAATACAAATATTTTTTTAATATTTATTAAACTGAGTGTTAAAACTATTTAGTTTTGGTTTAATAAGTTATAAAAATTATAAAAAATATTTGGAAGTCACTCCTTTATGTTAGTATATAAGTTTTAGTGCTACTAGCTCAAGATTTTTATTATCAACTTTTCATTCATTTAATTAAATAAATATAAAAACATCTTGAATATGTAAAATGCATGGAATGTGTTCCGATGACAGTAGAAATAAAAGATTAGAGCAATGAGACGAAGTAGGTTTTTTTTTTTTTTTTGAATTTTTAGTTTGTGAGTAAAGATGGAAGAAGATGAAGAAGAGAAGCAAAAAGAAAATTCAAAATCAATTGTACAATGCCTTTACTTTTACTCTTCAATCCCTTAACTCCGATGGATTACTCGGCGTTGAAACTCTTCGCCGTCAAGAAGACGACCCGGAAACTCGGGGCGAAGTCGTCGGAAAAAGCGGCAAGAGCTGCGGCTCAGCGCCCCTCGGCGTTGTCCTCGGAGACGGATGGAAGTAGAACTTCTTCTCCGCAATCGCTTTTTCCTCCTCCGTTGAAGGCGACGGTGACGGCGCCGTCGAGGGCTTTCTGAAGCTGTCCTCATTCAGAGGAGTAACCGGGCTGAGAACCAGCGAAGGGAAATCGAGAATGCTGGGCGACAAGATCTCGGGATTGCGGGGCGAGAAGCCCGAGGAGTGAGAAAAGCCCGGGATTAGGGTGTTGATCATGAGCCCGTTTTTCAAGCTGTTTCTCCGCTCGTAGAGTTTGAACCCTTGTTTCTTCTGCCCGGTGCTTTTGATGGGCGGTATGCTGCTGCCACCGCCGCCGCGAGCTGGATCGGTTTTGGAGGCTTGTTTGGCGGTGTCGGAGGATCCGGTGAGCATTTGCACCACCTGTTTGAAGGTGGAGGTGTCGGCTTGGACAAAAGTGGTGGGGTAAGGACTGGGCTCGTGAGATCTGGAGATGGGCTTGGGGCTGGGCACGGTGGGGGTGAGGGGTGGGGTGGGGATCAGATTGAGCGGCGGCCCAGTGGTGGTGCTGCTGGCATTGCTGTGGGGAGAGGTGGTGGGAGAAGGGTTGTCTTTCTCCGGCGAGGTACTGATCTCCATTGTAATTGATGGTAAACGATGAGTGTGAATTTCACGTCAAACAGAGAGAGAGAGAGAGAGAGAGGAAAATTGGGTGGAGAAGAAGAGATTGAATGAGTGAATAACAAGAACAAGAAGTAGAGAAGGTTTTTGGATTGCTTGTTTTGGGTTTTGTTTTTGTTGTCAAGTTGAACTCTTTCACCCACACCACCACTTTCTCTCTCTAGACCCCAATACCATATTTGAAAATTTTTTATTCGAATCAAATTTAATTAAATTAAATTAATTATAAAATAATTATATTATATTTATTATATAATTAATTTGTTTTTTAAAATTATATACTAATCATACGACAAATATATTATAATTGTTATATAAATGATTTATATTTAATTAAACCAAATTGGAATTAAAATTTCTCATACCTTAGTTACCCTACCTACACTTATTCTCTCTCTCCTCTCCTCTCTCATGTTGGTGTTTGGTTTTTGGTTCATAGTGGGGTTGGAGGGGGAAGTGATTGGCTGACCAGAAAATTGGGGTCTTTTCTTTATTATAAAAAAAAGGAGTGGGTTAAACTGCAAAAAGGATAAGAGAAAGAGTCCATATGTTAATTTCTCATCATCTTAGGTAATCACTGACTGAGTTTTTATCCTCATTTTGTGTTCCTAAAGAATAATATTAATCCTTTTCATAAAATAGTAATTTTTCTAACTGTAAAACATAAATAAATAAAAATAGAGGAGATTTGTGTAAATATACTACAAATTAGGGGTGTAAATATAATTGTAATAATTTTAATGTAATGATTCAAAATTTCACATTTATATATATATATATATATGTATGTATGTGTATGTAAATTTGAAAGGAAGAGAAGGTAGGTGGGGGGTGGGGGTAGGAGGGTAGGGGGTGGTAAATGGAATATTTGGGGTGGAGTGGGGGAAAAGAGGGAATTAAGAAGATTGGAGCATTGACTTCAGAGCCACCTGCACTGACTGGACTCACTGCTCAGACACTCTCTCTGTCTCTCTGTCTGCTGTTTGATTGGGATTGAGGATAGATACATAGATACATACATACATGTCAACATTTATCACCACCATCATCACTTTTACAACACTCTCCTTTATTATTATTTTTTTCTCCCAAAATATCTTGTATACATTAATTATAGGAGCAATTACACTCCTCTTATTTAAGATTTGATATAATTATACGTAAATTTTTTATAATTTAAAAAATTATATCTAGCATTTCTGAAATTTACTTTTATTTAATAAGTAAGTCCCTCTATTAGTCAAAATTCACAAAATTTGTTGAGATTAACAAAAAAACCTGAATGAAAATTGATATTTATCCTTAATTGACTTATTACACGTCAAATAATTTTTTTCCAAATAAACTACCCTTATGATAGTAAAGATATACATCCTCACATGCATTAACGCGTGAAAGTGCATGTGGGTAATTTGATCATAAAAATATTTAATTTAACCTATAATAAATTAATAATAAGTCAATCGAATTATATTTTTTTTTAAAATGGTGAAGAATAAATACTGAAAAATGAATCAAATTCCCATTAAATTAGAATATTGGAAGGTGGAGGAAGCATTAAATGTAATAAGTATTAATTGCTTAAATGTTGTCCACTACAACACAAACCCCATCTTTAGTTTGGAATCTCTCTTTATGAATTGAAGTGGATTGTGGGAGTTCCTAATTCAATGAAGACCTTACAAAGTGACTTTTTAACTTAGAGAAATCCCAAAATGTTCATTTATTTATTTATTATGATCACTATATTATTATAAAATGTCATTATGGAACTTATTCAAGTATTAAAAATTGTATGGTTGAGAGAAGCTCCAAGAGTCACTTGCTAGATATTTTAGTTTGCTTAAAATTGAAAAACTCATAATTTATTAATTTCAACAAGAAGGTTAAATGTTTTTTTAACCACAATTATGGCAAATGTCGCTTTTAGTCCTACAAAAAACTTATAATCACGTAGTTTTAATCCAAAAAAGTCGTGCGCATTATAGTTTTGGGCTAAAAAGTTCCAAAATCACACTTTTTGGGACTAAAAAGACGTGATTTTGAGTTTTATGTGACTAAAAGCATCATCTGCCATAATTGTGTTACCAAAAAGAATTATACCTTTATTTTATGGGGCTAGAAATATATTTTGCCGAAACAAGAATTAAGAAATTCACATATGTGTTTTTAGCTAAATCTAATTTTTGGAGTAATGTTGATTATGCACATATTAATTTATTTAGAATTAGGAATTTCAAATTTATAACTATATATAGTGTGGTTTAGTATGATTGAATATATAGTTCTCTATTCAGAAAGTCAATTCTTGAACTCTTATTTTGAGCTATTTTTCAAATTATGGAGTCATTTGAAATCGTTCTTTTGATACAATTTTATTCGACTTCTGAACTACAACAAAAACGAGTTCTTGCATTGACTTGACTTCGACTCTCGAAGTCGTTCTATTGATTTTTTGTGTAATAATTAGGGGGTTATTTATTGAATTTTGTGGTTTTAATAATTAAGCTTGGATTAAGGGTGACAAAATAAGTGAATCCTACTTCATAAACATAGCTGACCTACTGTCCATCTAATTGCCCTAATAATTAATTCATTAATGGGATATATTAATTAATCTTTCACTTCATTAATGAAGCAATAATTCCTCAAGTCCCATAAAACTTAAATCCAACACTTTCCATTGTGTGCATGTCCAAACATAGGGTTTGCAATAATATAGGGATTACATATATCTATATGGTTCAATGAGGCCTTGTGGTACATATCTAGTGAAATAAAGATTGAATTTTTTTATTTTAAATTTTGTTGTATTTTTTTTATTTAATATATATATCACATGTATAAAAATGATAATTTTTTTTGTAATGAAAAATATTATCAAAATAAAAAAAATAGGGGTCTTATTGCCTTTTCTTTTTTGTTTGTTTTAAGGAATTTTGTCTATTAGTATTTTCATACGAGGGAAAAAATTGCAATTAGAGGGAGTTTGGGCCAGCTTATAAACTTTTAATAACACTTTATTAGACGTTTCAGAGTTTATAAAATGTTGAAGAGTGTTCGATAAAAATTTTAGATAAGAAGTTTATCAAATTCAAAACTAAAAGTTTAAAAACTTAATTATGAGCCATTTTGAAAGAACTAAGGGATTCTCAACTTATTTTTAAAATTTTAACAAGTTCCTATGATTAACAAATTTACAATCACTAATATCTTATAAGTTTTATGATTTTATCAAAACACTTTAATAACGTATTTTTAAAATAATATCAAATGTTTATAGGCTCTAAAAATATTTTTTTTAAAAAAAATATTAAAAGCTCTTAATGGAAGAACGTATGAGCTCTACAAAAACATCTTAAAAAATATTATAAGTATCACGGGCTTATATTTTGAATGGCGCCTCGTTAGAAATAGGAGAAGTCTGGAATCCGTATATTGTGTGAACCGACATAATCATTTTTAGGGTAAATGGCATTGGTACTTCCTACGGTTAGGTTAAAATATACAAACATCCCTTTTTTTTTTTACAAATTACAATACAAACACGCCCTGAAAAATATTACACTAACACTCCTCAATGAATATAAATATAATATTATAAAAAATAATATATATATATATATATATATATGTATTTTAACCTATTTTTATACTAAAGTAGATATAAACATTGTTCTTCTCGTGGGATAAAATATGGGTGTCTTTGTCTAGGTGTGGCCTGCAGGAAATGGCAGCTCCAAAGACAACAAAATCAAGGAAATTTCCCAACTCTTGTGCTTATTTTGGTTGGATTAGGTCAGCAATTCTGCTTGCCTTTCTGTGCATTTATTTGAACAACTTCTTGATGAATTGTTCTTTTGCTCTGATTTTCTTAATAAGGAACAATTATATCTACATAATTTATTTGCACAAATTACTTTAAAAAATTATACGTACTTTTATTAGAAGCGTCAATATTATTTATATAACTCTAATTTTAAAAAAATATCACACATACATCCCAAAAACGTCAACATTATTACACAAACTACACATAATTTTTAACTATGATGAATGACTTCTATAATTACGGAAAAAACAGAAATAATTTTTATAAATTAAATAGAGCAGAGATCAAGAATGTAAATATGTTTATCCCTTCTAATAATTGGTGTTGATGTTGAGATATACTACCTCAAATTTGAATATACCATTTTGAATAGTACACAAAACTTATAAAAAACATATGTTTATAATTTTATCCATGTGAAATATTTGTGTTGCGGAATAAACCCATTGTAAGTGGGAATTGTCTCCATAGGATAAAATGACAAATTGCCCTCCAAAATTGAAAATATGGTCAAATTGGACGAAAATCAGCTCGTTTTTTAATGGTTTGAATCTGGTCCACCCAACAGCCCTAGATTTTAGCATTTTATTGCACACATTTATTTTCTACTGTTATTTAATTTACACTAATTTAAGTATTAAATGATTCTAGTTGGAGATCACCCCCTATGCAATCCTAACATATTTTTCAGATCAATTCTTTGTTTTCTCCAATCGCAAGAACCCTTGCAAGATCTTTCTAAATCAACATCATGTTCTCCAAAAATTCACAATATATATATATATATATATAAAAGATATCACAATTTTGTGTGCATAAATTATGAATTAATTGCATAATGAAAACTAAACTTTAGAAAAGAAATATATATATATATATTGTATCATCAATGAAGGACAAAGAGAGTAGCTTTTGACTAGAATAATTTTATAAATCCAAGCCAATTATAAATGTTAATAATTCTTGGATTATATGTCCTATGATATTAGGGAGATGAGATAATGAAAGGGGACCATTCTAAGCAAACTTTGTCATGTTTCATGGATAGTTGTTAGGGTGTGTTTGGTTAAACTCATAACTTGATACATTTTATAAAATATTCTTTTTTGAGCCTATAAGAAGCTTAATTTTGTTATAAAAGAACAAAAATGGCTACTTAAGTAGTTTGGATAAAACAAAATTATTGAGCTTATAATATATTACTACTGAAAAACTTATAATTAATTTGAAGAAAATTGAATCAACTTCTTCACGTTTTCAAAATAAGAGATAATTGTATTTATATCTTCGACTTATAGTCTGATTACACAAACCACTTTTACTTTTAAAAAAATTACACATATTCCCAAAAACATCAATGTCGTGGAACAAACTACACTACTTTTTAACTACCATGGACGATTCATGTAATTATGTGAAAAGTAGGGATAATTTATGTTAACAGATCATAAATTAGGGAATGTAAATGTAACTATCCCTTCAAATAACTCAAAAACAACGTACTTTTCTGAAAGGAGCTTAATTTCTTATTTTAAATCTTATAAAAGCTCGTCTTTTAGGAAATTGATCAAACACTTTACAATATCTTATAAGCTTTAAACGCTTATAAACTCACTGAAACAAGTCCTCGATGCGCATGCTTATATGTAGCTGTCAGATTTTAATTTAATAATGATAGCATCAGCAGTTAAAAAAAGAAAAAAAAGGAAGAGCATGAAGAATCATATTATTAAATAGCATTATTAGCAGTAATACATAAGGAAAGTGACTAATGACTACTACTTGTACTATTAATCGGTTGACAGATTCTTCCTTAAATACAAATTTAAAGTAAGCTTTTTGACTCATACACGTTTATATTATTTGTGTCTTAAGTCTGTGTAAAATAAAATAATCAAGACTAGAGATGTGTGACACACTAGATCCTAGAGAATAATTATTTAAAAATCATTAGAAAACCATTTTTTAAAATTGTGGTGTACTAATCAAAATACCCATTTAAATTATGAATTATAATTTTTTAAAAATATTTTTATGAGCTAATATTCCCTATGGAGTATTTAATTACCCATCCTTCATATTTCTTCACATATTTTGGGATAATTACACTTTCCTCCCCAGAGATTTGATATAATTGCATATAGATAGCCTGTAGTTTGAAAAATTACACTTAGCACCTCTAAAGTTTGTTTCCTTCTAACAAATAATTCCACT
The DNA here is from genome assembly GCF_000512975.1 of Sesamum indicum. Lineage (NCBI taxonomy): Eukaryota > Viridiplantae > Streptophyta > Magnoliopsida > Lamiales > Pedaliaceae > Sesamum > Sesamum indicum. Next base: position 4,465,175 of record NC_026158.1, read on the forward strand.
CGTTAGTTAAAATTCATCGAATTTGCTGATATTAACAGAATCGAAAAAAAATTATATTTACCCCCAATTGATTTATTACAGGTCAGATAAACCTTTTTATAATCAAATTGCCCTTATACGACTTCAAGCGTTAATACATTGGGATAATTACACCCCCATCCCCTGTGGTTTGGGAAATTACATCGTGCACCCTTAAGGTTTGCTTCCGTCTAACAAATAAATCTCCTCCGTTAGTCCAAATCCACACAATTTACTGATAATTAACAAGAAAATTAGAAAAAAAATTATATTTCCTTATTATTAACAGATCAAATAAATCTTTTTATTACCAAATAACACTCATACATCTTCACGCATTAATGTATGTGATGAGGTATATCTTCACCTTATAAAGGTAGTTTAGTCTGAAAAAAATTAATCGACTTATAATAAGTCAGTTTTAAGTCAATCAAAAGGAAATATTTTTTTTTTGTAAAGATCAGCAAATTCGGTGAATTTTGACTAACGAAGGGACTTATTTGTTAGACAAAATGCAAATCTTAGGGGTATTAAATGTAATTTTCCAAACTACAGGAGGTCTACGTGTAATTACATCAAACCTCAGGGCAAGATTCAATGGATTATTTGACCTGCAATAAGTCAAGAATAAGTCAATCAAAGATAAAGCGTTTAATTTTTTTGTTAATATCAACACAAATTCTGTGAATTTTAACTAACGGAAGGACTTATTTATCAAACAGGAGTAAACCTCAAGGGGTTATAGATGTAATTTTTCAAACCATAAGGGTTTTTATTAATTAAACTAAACCTCTGGAGAGGAGAGTGTAATATCCGTATATTATTTTTAATAAAAATCAGCAATGGTAAAATATTGTTACCTTACTTATGAGGAAATATTTGTAATTTTGCCAAACTTCATGGATGATAAACGTAATTTACCTTAAAAATTAAATAAAAATTTTGGAGAAATGAATATTATTTTGAGAATACATTTGGATATGGAATAAAGAGAAAATGATCACAATCGATGTGATATGCAAAGGATATTTAATATGGTGATTACAATTAATATGACATATTTTTGCCTAAACTAACAAACAGACAATATTTCACAGAAAAAGAGATGGAATTCTGGGAAAGAACTTTCTTCTGCATTCACTCACATATTCAGAACCATAGGGTCATTGATTCGGGAACATATTATTCACAACAGGGAAAAAGAGAATAGAGTTTCAATGAATAAAAGCACTGCATGACATGCATGATGCACATATTACAACTATCATCCTCCCCCAATTAAACTACTAATATTGCAAGTCAGGCAAAGTAATGCAAGTCTTACAAAGAAATGAGCCAACTCATACCTTGTAAGAAGGGAGATCTCTTGATGGTTTCACTGGACGTGAAAACAAAGGATTCCCATCTCTCCCAGCGAATTCGATATGAAAATTCATTGATCATGAGGTTCATTCCTGGTGTAATATGTGAGAAGTTTCTCTCAAAGTGCTCTTGCCACATTTTTGAAGTCATTCAAGCAAGAGTGCAGTAGTTTCTGCCGCTTCTGAAGGGCCTGCTTTTCGTTCTGAAGTGCATCAATTGCTCCAGGGACAACAAACATGTCCATGAATTTCTCGTCACTCACAGCAAACAAATCCAATCCAAGTGCTACCATAAGCCGCTCTCGGCTGCACAAGTGGAGTAAGATAATATGTGATAAGTTAAATATGACTAGTCTGCAAAAGGATTTTGGTAATATAAGCTTAAGATATATGAAATGTCATGCAAAACTTGTACCAAAATGAGTTCAAAGGATTCACCAATGACTTTATTATGCTGAAATGAACAAGGAGAAGGTTGGTGATTAGTAACCAGAATTATGTTCTTTTGTCGTTTCATTTTCTCTGAGCTCAAAAGGACCACCTAGAAACTTATCTAAAATGAAAATCACTGAAGTAATTTTGATTGTTTGATAGAACTCTGGGATTTCAAAATTCATATTTCTTTCTTTTTGGCGAGCGTTCGAAGCCCTGTGAATAAATCTCCAGGAATAGAAAGAAAATAAAACCAAACTTTTACAGAAAAAATCAAAACAAAGATACCAAGGTAAATTCAAGTAAATTGGGCCGTTGACAACTGAAAGAGTGAACAGCAAATGCATATGCTACATGTATACAAGAAAAGCAAATAAGTAAAAATTATTAGATTGGGAGACCAAGATTTAGAGCACAGCACAGGCACACATGAAATTTAGGAACAAACACATCTAAATCCCGTGAAAAAAGTCAAAATAAATGAAGCTACAAGAACCCATAACAATAAAAAAAACCTATTCAAACAGCAAGAAAAAAAATTAGTCACTTTGAACTGTTTTATGCACTCTGTCAAAAACACAAACTAGCCATGCAGGGCACTATTTGCAGAATCAGCATAGAAAACTGGCAACACGTTTTATGTGATTAATAGTTAATTGAAAAAAAATCACATAGATATATAACACATGGTTTCACAAGGATGCAAGGGCAGCCACATACCATGGTGTCAAAAAGCCAGAATTTAAACTTGATGCCACCCCCCTCTCAATCAGAACTTCACGAATTCGAGCAAAATGACGTGCAGTAGATGAACATATCTCTGTGTAAGCTGATCCTGGTCGGGAAGCAGAATCCCCACTCACCAGTGAAAGACCACCACCATTTTGGCTCCTAAAAGGATCCAAATTCCTGTTGTTGCCTGTAATTCTAGGCTGGCGTTTTCTTGCTCCGACTTCAACACAATTACCAAGTTCCTTTTTAACTGCATAGTTCTCATCACGTGGTTGATCGGGTGATGGTGTCTCAGGCACAGTCATCTGACATTCTCGAAGAGCTTCTCTAGCTTCAGCCACTTTTCCTGGTGTAGTTTCATTTTTCTCTGGCGGCATGTTTTCTTGGTTGCTACTAATTACCTTGTGCACGGCAGGCGCTTCGTCGGATAGCTCAAGACAAAATGATCCAGCTGGGACTCGATTTATTTGATAATTTGTGCTTATACCTGAACTGAAATTCCCCAATACATCATTCTCATAGCAGACCTGAGAATATGGGCTGGTAACTGAGTCAAGATGGTGACGAACAGCTTGTTTGCATTGCTTGGCAAGATCCTTTACAAAGCAGTTGTACGAGTGCCTCAAAGCAGCATGAAAACCAACATACACGTCCATATCTCCATATAGCTGACCATCTTATAGAATTTAACAAAATAAAAGAATTAGTGAATCAATTATCTAGAGTTACTCCCATACCCATCTTGATTACGTGGAGAAGCAAGGGAGAAATTAACAGGAGGGAAAAATGGATTCAGATTTGATGAATTTGCTAACATTTCCCATAAGTTGATTTATTTTTACAACTGCTAACTAACCACTACTCAAGGACCAGAAGAAGCTAAGACGCACTAATTCTAGTTTCCAGCTTCAGCATACAATACTTAAGCCAAGTTTCAAGGCTCCAGCCAAAAAACATCTTCTGGTGCACACATAATTGTCAGAAGCTTGGGTCATGGAAAATTAATCACAGACACTATTATTATAATGTGGCTACCATGACCCTTGATCCCACAACCTAGAACCTACCGTTGAAATCCAGATTAAGAACTGTTACTATTAACGACACGTCAATTTCTAGTAAATTCAAAGGACCATTTGATTGACATGTTACATTGGAAAAAATTAATTAAGAGAAAATTTAAGGATTTCTGAACTTACATCCAAAATGATGATGATGATGATGATTTCTCTCAATAGCAATATCAAAAAGATTAGACAATACGAAAGCAAGCCGATCACATGCTGTGTCAAGAAGAGGTGCAAGCCACGACTGGGCTGCAGCACGTGCAATCTCCGCAGCAGCCTCTGTAACTCCTCTACTTCCACCCCTTCCAGCATGGGCAAGTAAGATATTCGCTACCTGACATAGCATGGGATATGAAAATTTATGTAGACTAATTCCCTACGCAGTCAAAGTCATATTGATCTAAAGTACCTTCTCCCTTGACACAACTGGGCATTCCATGGAATATGTGGCACAACGAAACTCATGCACCACTCTTTCAAATGCAGCGCCCCCATAAAGACGAAGAGTAGCGTTTGGAGGCTTTATCTCTCTGGTAACACCAGGCCAACCACCTATACCACTGTTCGATTTTTCCTCTTCTGTTGTCTTCCCCCATTGCTCTGGTGCTGGATCTGCTGCTCCCTCAAGAAGTGCTTCCTTTAGCAATTACAAGAACCACAAGTTCAAATCATAATCAAAATTAACTTCATGGCTCAAATAGAAAAATATTTCATCCAAATCTAGATAGAGTATACACCAGATGGCTGCAGATGGAAGCAGCATGCAACATGGCAGATCTGCGAAGATGAGCCACATCAGAAGTTGCCTGTATTCTGCTGTCCAATCTGTTCAATTCAGCTGTGACTTCGGTGCAACGCTGTTCCAGTAACGCCAATGTGGCAGGGGCAGCTTCTTTGTATTTCTTCTGGAGTTCAGATTCTAAATAATCTCTGAGGCATCCAAACCCTATGTAGGATTTGTACTTCTCTTCATCAAATCCCCCTTTAACACCATCTCGTAGATAACGTAGTACTTCTGTATCTACCTGAGAAATTTGCCTCCGGAACTCTTCATTAGAAACTGAGCTTCTCTCTTTAGGCAGGGCAACAAAAAATGGCCGAGTGTTCTCTCCAAGATATCCATTTGCACTCAAATAGCGATCAACTTCCCAACGGTCGCTGAACTCCTGCATATATTGACTATTCAACTCATCTTCCAACTTTTTTTCTCAAAATCATTTTTCCCATAACATTAGCAGCACCAACAACAAAAGGAAGAATAACTCTTCCATGATTGGTGCACAAAAGAACAAGTCATGCCGAGCGTGCAGGAGATATTATTTACTCAAGCAAGCAAGTTGACTAATCATTCATTGTATATCCAAAATCATAATTGGTTATGATATCTTATGTATTACTTATCACTAATTACATTTTGTCCACAAGCTTTTAGTTGAACAGTACCTTGAGACGGTTATCAAATTTGGAGACAACAATGAGTGTTCGTCTAAAGGCTGGATCTATTTCACGAACAGCATCTAACCACAAAGACGAGCACCATTCTACACTACTCTGTTGAAGAAAAACAAGAATGCGATGTGGCGGACTAGCTAAGGACTTCACCATTGACAAAATTTCATCCGGTGTACTCTCAGGTTCGCCCTTCTTTGCCTGTTGTATTTCAAAATATCACATAAATTCTCATTGGAAACTCTAAAAGGAAAAAGTAAATACAAAAAACTTCAATTTTCTTTTACTCCTTTTTCCTTGCATACCTTGAGAACAAAGCCTGGAGTATCAATAATGGTGAGATTAGGACAATGTGCATATTCTGCTCGCATAATAATAGGCTTAGAAGAAACTGCAGTTCTGGTCTTCCTCAAAAGTGCTTCAGTCCGCAACTTTATGTAATCTGCAATTGCAGTAGATGATACAATAGGACTCCCATATTCTTCAGAATCCTCTTCCTGTTTAAAAGCTCATTTTTCAGTTTTTTTTATGCTAAAATACACCGCAGGACACTTTTACTCATCAAGAAAAAGTTGGTTTTGGTCCAGAAGCAAATAGGACTTGTAGAATAGTTATTTAAATCCCAAAATCCAATCCATTAATGTTGACAGTAATTGCCAGGCTGAGCATCTCTCATTGACTGATTTTATTAAATAAGTCAAACATGAAACCTTTTATAAGATAAAATCAAATTCTTAATCCAAATTTCATCTTTTCACCAGAATTAACTCTTCCGCACAAAATTCAGAGATGATCCCAAACTGTAGGAAGTGCAAAAGACCCCAACATAGCTTTTGATATTAAGGAATCTAAGCACCAGACCTGGAATTGTCAACACTTTCGACAAATTCTGTAAAACTATAATCAGCTAAAAACCCATGTGCTCAGTTCTATGGATCAACATCCATTCTAAATTTCAATAGGTACTGATATAGTACCTCATATCAAACACGCAAAACTCTTCCAAAATACAAATTTGGGCCGGGGGGGGGGGAGGCTTTGGAAAAAGAAAAAGAAAAAAAAATGTAGAGCACCTGAAAGCGGCATCGGGGCTCCATAGCAGTGGGATCATGAACCATCTGGAGAATGAGCGGGCGTCGTGTGCCCATTTCAACTTCCCGTACATTGAACCTGAACCCTAGCAGGGCTTCAAGGAGCGAACTCTTGCCATCAGATTGACCTCCGATAGCGACAATCTCCGGTATTGGGAGTTTCTCTCCAAATGCAACGGCGGCAGCCTGCAGCCGGTTGTAGGCCTCGAATCTCGTTTTGAATTCGGAAGCTGACTTGTTTAAAGCGTCCACAGAGTCATGGCGCTGGCGCTTCCCGGAAGCAGACTTTGCGCCGGTCTGGGTTTTACTGGGTGTAGTGATGAAATCGATGGCGGTTCCCGGACCGTTACTGGTGGTGGCCATTGAAGAGAGAGAGGGAGAGAGAGTCAGAGAGGGGAAACGCAGGCGCTGGGAAGCGAATAGGGTCGTTCAAATTTTGAATTTGAAGACGTAGAGAGCCGTTAGATACTCGAGTTGGATGGGCCACTTGATGGGCCAATAGTCACATACTCGAGTTGGATGGGCCACTTGATGGGCCAATAGTCACGTACTCGAGTTGGATGGGCCACTTAATGGGCCAATAGTCTCAACGACCCTAAGTTGCAACTGCTAAGATCAGCCCATCAGTATATAGCCTTTTAGGCCCAAATATATTCTCAAATTGTGCTGTATTTATTATTAGTATATGTGGTACGTGAAAAAAATATATCAATTAAATAAAAAACAAAAAAAATTGAAAACAAAAAGACAAAACAAAAAGGGATTTTTAAATTGAGAAATCAGAAATAAAAACTAATTATAATAGTTAAAAAATAAAAATTGACGAGCCATAAAAAGTAATACACCGAAAGATTGTCCTCCCTTAATAATAAAATACAGATATATAGAAAGTCGGACAAACTCAAGTATATGTGTAAATATATGTATATATATAAGCATGTATATGTGTTAATTATATTACATATTACGAAAGTATATCTAGCATGAACTCTTATGCATCCAAATTTGATATGAAATTTAGTTTATAATTATCATCAATTTTACTTTGCAAGATTTTTTTTTTTTTTTATGTGCATAGTGTTTATCTTCAATTATGTTTCTCTGATATTTTTAGTCCTTTTAATTGAACAGTTTTCAAATGTCATTTTTGTTGTTTTATCTTATGAGTTATGAATTAATCCTCACAATGATTATGCGATATTACAAATCATTATTATTAGTTCAATGTTAGAATGAAATCATTTACGTGTCTGCAAATTGTAAGCACTCAAATTTTAAATCAACAATGTTATATTTTTGGCAATTTAAATAATTTTTGTATTTATTTAAACTTAAACTTAAAAATATTATGCCCGCTGAGACAGCATACATTGCGGCTTATTTGTAAACACTCAAACATCAAAATGTCATTAGTTACAAATTTTATTACCAACACAATGTTTTATAAATTCGAGGTTCTGTGGTCCATTATCACACGTTATTTGTATGTTTTCGATTTGATTAGCCTGAAGTAAATAAAAAATAGAATAAGTATGTAATATTTAAAGGGAATAAGTATAAATTAGAATAAAGTATGTGTATTAGAAATTGGTATCTTGATTGTACATACCTATCAATTGATGATGATACGAATTGACATGTTATACTATTATACCATTCTCAATACCCAAATTATGTATCAATTCCATTAGATATGGGTGGTTGAAGCACAATAGTATCCAATCGTCTCTCCCATTGATTGATGTATAGTATATGTTGTATGTATCAATCTGTTCCCTCGTGATTTTTTCGGGAAACATTGTGTAATTGCATGTCCTGATCGTCAACGACTTTTGAAATATTTTACCTCATTTTGAATTGACGGAGCACACGTTCGAGACGATGTATTTCCACAATAAAATAGAAAATTAAAAGACATGACAATGTCCACAACTGTGGGTTGCACCATGCTAGCAACTCTCTAATGCATCATAAGTTCGTGTCATATAGTTGTCAGCAAAACTAAAAAGACTATGCAATTAGTGTATAAATATTGCAAAAATATGACATAATCTCCTCATGACATCATACGTTTAAAAAAATTTGAAAGTCGTTAGTAGCACTAACGACTTTATTTGCAATTTTTTTTTATAATATTAATTAAATAAATGCAGTTTTTAAATTACCAAAAATGTCACTATGTGTTTTCAACTATCTCTAGGCAAAATTTTCTTTTCATCTATATATACTATCTATCTATACTAACATGAAATTTTAACTCACAAAAGGCAGTTTACAATACAATAATACCATTTTTTTCGATAGTATTTCTAAATTTATTTTATTTATTTTTAAAATATAATGTTTTGATTTATAAGCTTTATTCTTATTTATAATATATTTTATAGCTTAAATGATTATTTATTATATGTACCCGGGACAACGCCTCCAGTGCGAATGAGCAATGTATCAACAGGTTCCGAGATTGTGTGCGAAACGCGAAGGCACGGCGAAAGTGGGTTCACATCTTTGTGGCCGCACAGGCCAAATATATATGAAAAAGATATTCCATTGCATTGAAGACTAGCAGGCCTGTGACAAGTGGTATCAAAGCCTCGTTCCCTTCACGGAACGAAGGGACTGTGTATCATAACAATAAGTATAAAATAAAAAAGGTGCTCTACACTCGCAGGTGATTAGTGTCACCACTAATTTTTTAAATATGATAATTATATCCCTAATTAGATAATATTAAATTATCTATTAAGTTTTATTTATTTTTGGAGTTTCAATAATTTTTTAAGAGAAACAAATATATATTATTTTTATTTATTATATTTATATCTACACTCACAAACGATGATTAGTGATAACATTGCATCAATTTTTAAATGTAATAATTATAGCCCTAATCGGTGTGGAGGTTGCGAAATCTAACATAAATGTTATGGCAAAAACTGAAAATGAAGCCAACCTGTCCCTTGAGAGGGAAAAGTGAATATAAAATTTGGCTCTCATTCGGTGAAAGAGCCAACTAAAGGGTACCTTAATAAACTCCCATATTCCAATATCAGCAAATTCAGTAAATTTTGACTAACAAAGGGACTTATTTATTGGACAAATGTGAACCTCAAGAGTGTTAGATGTAATTTCTCAAACCACATGGGATGTACATCAAACCTCAGGGAAGGTTCAGTGGATTGTTTGACTTGCAATAAGTCAGTAATAAATCAATTAAAGATAAATCGTTTAATTTTTTTATTAATACCAACACAAATTCTGTAAATTTTAACTAACGGAATGACTTATTTATTAGACAGGAGCAAACCTCAAAGATGCTAAATGTAATTTTTCAAACCACAAGGGTTCTAGTATATTGTTTTTAAAAAAAAATCAGCAATTGTAAAGTAGTGTCACCTTATGAAAATTCATTGATCAAGAGGTTCACTCCTGGTGTAATGTGAGAAGTTTCTGTCAAAGTGCTCTTGCCATTTTTGAAGTCATTCAAGCAAGAGTGCATTAGTTTCTACCGCTTCTGGCTACATGTGTACAAGAAAAGCAAATAAGTAGAAATTATTAGATTGGGAGACCAAGATTTTAGAGCACAGCACAGGCACACATGAAATTTAGGAACAAACACATCTAAATCCTGTGAAAATAGTCAAAATAAATGAAGCTACATGAACCCAGAACAATCAAAAAACCTGTTCAAACAGCAAGAAAAAAATTAGTCACTTTGAACTGTTTTATACACTCTATCATGCAGGGCACTATTTGCAGAATCAGCATACAAAACTAGCAACAAGTTTTATGTGATTAAGTAAAAAGAATTAGAGAATCAATTATCTACAGTTACTTCCGATACCCAACTTGATTCCGTGGAAAAGTAAGGGAGAAATAACAGGAGGGAAATATGGATTCAGATAAGATGAATTTGCTAACATTTCCCACAAGTTGATTTTTTTTACAACTGCTAACTAACCACTATTTTTGGCAATCAGAAATCTCCGCAGCAGCCTCTGTAACTCCTCTACTCCCACCCCTCCCAGCATGGGCAAGTAAGAAATTGCCTACCTGACATAGGATGGGATATGAAAATTTATGTAGACTAATTCCCTAAACAGTCAAAGTCACATTGATCTAAAAGTACCTTCTCCCTTGACACAACTGGGCATTCTATGGAATATGCGAACAATGAAACTCATGCACCACTCTTTCAATTTTCTTTTAATCTAAATGTTCACTTTTTCCTTGCATACCTTGAGAACAAAGCCACGAGTATCAATAATGGTGAGATTAGGACAATGCGCATATTCTGCTCTGATAATAATAGGCTTAGAAGAAACTGCAGTTCTGGTCTTCCTCAAAAGTGCTTCAGTCCGCCACTTTATGTAATCTGCAATTGCAGTAGGACTCCCATATTCTTCAGAATCCTCTTCCTGTTTAAAAGCTCATTTTTCAGTTTCTTTTATGCTAAAATACAGCGCAGGACACTTTTACATCAAGCAAAAGTTGGTTTTGGTCCAGAAGCAAATAGGACTTGTAGAATAGTTATTTAAATCCCAAAATCCAATCCATTAATGCAGTAATTGCCAGGCTGAGCATCTCTCATTGACTGATTTTATTAAATAAGTCAAACATGAAACCTTTTATAAGATAAAATCAAATTCTTAATCCAAATTTCATCTTTTCACCAGAATTAACTCTTCCGCACAAAATTCAGAGATGATCCCAAATTGTAGGAAGTGCAAAAGACCCCAACATAGCTTTTGATATTAAGGAATCAAAGCACCAAAGCTGGAATTGCCAACACTTTCAACAAATTCTGTAGAACTATAAACAGGTCATCAAAACCCATGTGCTCAGTCTTTGGATCACATCCATTCTAAGTACCTCGTATCAAACACGTAAAACTCTTCCAAATACAAATTTGGGGGGGGGGGGGGGGGGAGGCTTTGGAAAAAGAAAAAGAAAAACAAATGTAAAGTACCTGAAAGCCGCATTGGGTTTGCTTTCTGCTTCAGGATTCGAGATTCTACGTTGCATTTGTGTTATATCATTGGTGTGTGGTGGAGGTTGCAGAATCTAACATAAACGTTCCGGGGAAAACTGAAAATGAAGCCATCGTGCCCCCTGAGGGGGAAAAGTGAATATAAAATTTGGCTCTCATGCGGCGGAAGAGCCAGCAATGGTAAAGTAGTGTCACCTTTACTTATGAGGAAATATTTGTAATTTTGTCAAATTTCAGCGAAAATAAACGTAATTAAAAAGAAAATTGGAGAAATGAATATTATTTTGATACATTTGTAGATGGAATAAAGAGAAAATGATCACAATCCATGTGATATGCTGAGGATATTTAATATGGTGATTACAATTAATATGACATATTTTTGCCTAACAAACAGACAATATTTAACAGAAAAAGAGATGGAATTCTGGGAAAGAACTTTCTTCTGCATTCAGTCACATATTCAGAACCATAGGGTCATTGATTCGAGAACATATTATTCACAACAGGGAAAAAGAGAATAGAGTTTCAATGAATAAAGCACTACATGACATGCATGATGCACATATTACAACTATCATCCTCCCCCAATTAAACTACTAATATTGCAAGTCAGGCAAAGTAATGCAAGTCTTACAAAGAAATGAGCCAACTCATACCTTGTAAGAAGGGAGATCTCTTGATGGTTTCACTGGATGCGAAAACAAAGAATTCCCATCTCTCTCACCGAATTCGATATGAAAATTCATTGATCATGAGGTTCATTCCTGGCGTAATACGTGAGAAGTTTCTGTCTAAGTGCTCTTGCGACATTTTTGAAGTCATTCAAGCAAGAGTGCAGTAGTTTCTGCCGTTTCTGAAGGGCCTGCTTTTCGTTCTGAAGTGATTGCTCCAGGGACAACAAACATGTCCATGAATTTCTAGTCTGCAAAAGGATTTTGGAAATATAAGCTTAAGATAAATGAAATGTAATGCAAAAATTGTACCAAAATGAGTTCAATGGACCAATGACTTTATTATGCTGAAATGAACAAGGAGAAGGTTGGTGATTAGTAACCAGAATTATGTTTCTTTTCTCGTTTTATTTTCTATTCAGAGCTCAAACGGACAACCTAAAAACTTATCTAAAATGAAAATCACTGAGTAATTTTGATTGTTAGATAGAATTCTGGGATTTCAAAATTCATATTTCTTTCTTTTGGTGAGCGTTCGAAACCTGTGAATAAATCTCCAGGAATAGAAAGAAAATAAAACCAAACTTTTTACACAAAAAATCAAAACAAAGATACCAAGGTAAATTCAAGTAAATTGGGCCGTTGACAACTGAAAGAGTGAACAGCAAATGCATATGCTACATGTATACAAGAAAAGCAAATAAGTAAAAATTATTAGATTGGGAGACAAAGATTTAGAGCACAGCACAGGCACACAGGAAATTTAGGAACAAACACACCTAAATCCCGCGAAAAAAGTCAAAATAAATGAAGCTACATGAACCCAGAATAATAAAAAAAAAACCTGTTCAAAGAGCAAGAAAAAAAATTAGTCACTTTGACACTTTGAACTGTTTTATGCACTCTGTCAAAAACACAAACTAGCCATGCAGCGCACTATTTGCAGTATCAGCATACAAAACTAGCGACAAGTTTTATGTGATTAATAGTTAATTGGAAAAAAAATCACATAGATATAATACATGGTTTCACAAGGATGCAAGGGCAGCCACATACCATGGTGTCAAAAAGTCAGAATTTAAACTTGATGCCACCCCCCTCTCAATCAGAACTTCACGAATTCGAGCAAAATGACGTGCAGTAGATGAACATATCTCTGTGTAAGAGAGCTGATCCTGGTCGGGAAGCAGAATCCCCACTCACCAATGAAAGACCACCACTGTTTTGGCTCCTAAAAGGATCCAAAGTCCTGTTGTTGCCTGTAATTCTAGGCTGGCGTTTTCTTGGATAGTTCCTTTTTAACTGCATAGTAGTTCTCATCACGTGGTTGATCTGGTGATGGTGTCTCAGGCACAGTCATCTGACATTCTCGAAGAACTTCTCTAGCTTTAGCCACTTTTCCTGGTGTAGTTTCATTTTTCTCTGGCGGCATGTTTCCTTGGTTGCTACTACCTTGTGCACTGCAGGCCCTTCATCGGATAGCTCAAGAAAAAATGATCCAGCTGGGACTCGATTTATTTGATAATTTCTGCTTATACTTGAACTGAAACTCCCCAATACATCATTCTCGTAGCAGACCTGAGAATACGGGATTGTAACTGAATCAAGATGGTGACGAACTGCTTGTTTGCATTGCTTGGCAAGATCTTTTACAAAGAAGTTGTACGAGTGCCTTTAAAGCAGCATGAAAACCAACAACCCGTCTATATCTCCATATAGCTGACCATCTTATAGAATTTAACAAAATAAAAGAATTAGTGAATCATTAATCTACAGTTACTTCCCATACCCATCTTGATTCCATGGAGAAGTAAGGGAGAAATCACAGGAGGGAATATGGATTCAGATTTGATGAATTTGCTAACATTTCCCATAAGTTGATGTTTTTTTCACAACTGCTAAACCACTACTCTTTTGGGCAATCAGAAATTAACGTCCTTAACTTTATCCATTGCAATCGCATCTCAAGGACCGGAAGAAGCTAAGACGCACTAATTCTAGTTTCCAGCTTCAGCACACAATACTTAAACCAAGTTTCAAGGCTCCAGCCAAAAAACATCTTCTGGTGCATGCATAACTTTCAGAAGCTCGGGTCTTGGAAAATTAGCCACAGACACTATTATTATAATGTGGCTACCATGATCCTTGATCCCACAACCTAGAACCTAGCATTGAAATCCAGATTAAGAACTGTTACAATTAACCACACGTCACTTTCTAGTAAATTCAAAGGACCATTTGATGACATGTTACACTTTGAAAAAATTAATTAAGAGAAAATTTAAGGATTCAGAACTTACATCCAAAATGATGATGATGATTTCTCTGGATAGCAATATCAAAAAGATTGCACAATACAAAAGCAAGCCGATCTCATGCTGTGGTAAAGAAGAGGTGCAAGCCGCGACTTGGCTGCAGCACGTGCAATCTCCGCAGCAGCCTCTGTAACTCCTCCACTCCCAGCATGGGCAAGTAAGATATTGGCTACCTGACATAGGATGGCATATGAAAATTTATGTAGACTAATTCCCTAAACAGTCAAAGTCACATTGATCTAAAAGTACCTTCTCCCTTGACACAGCTGAGCATTCCATGGAATATGTGGCACAACGAAACTCATGCACCACTCTTTCAAATGCAGCGCCCCCATAAAGACAAAGAGCAGCGTTTGGAGGCTTTATCTCTCTGGTAACACCAGGCCAACCACCTATACCACTGTTCGATTTTTCCTCTTCTGTTGTCTTCCCCCATTGCTCTGGATCTGCTGCTCCCTCAAGAAGTGCTTCCTTTATAGCAATTACAAGAACCACAAGTTCAAATCATAATCAAAATTAACTTCATGGCTCAAATAGAAAAATATTTTATCCAAATCTAGATAGAGTATACACCAGATGGCTGCAGATGGAAGCAGCATGCAACATGGCAGATCTGCGAAGATGAGCCACATCAGAAGTTGCCTGTATTCTGCTGTCCAATCTGTTCAATCAGCTGTGACTTCGGTGCAACGCTGTTCCAGTAACGCCAATGTGGCAGGGGCAGCTTCTTTGTATTTCTTCTGGAGTTCGGATTCTAAATAATCTCTGAGACATCCAAACCCTATGTAGGATTTGTACTTCTCTTCATCAAATCCCCCTTTAACACCATCTCGTAGATAACTTAGTACTTCTGTATCTACCTGAGAAATTTTCCTACGGAACTCTTCATTAGAAACTGAGCTTCTCTCTTTAAGCAGGTCAACAAAAAGTGGCCGAGTGTTCTCTCCAAGATACCCATTTGCACTCAAATATTGATCAACTTCCCAACGGTCGCTGAACTCCTGCAAATATTGACTATTCAACTCATCTTCCAACTTTTTTTCTCAAAATCATTTTTCCCATAACATTAGCAGCACCCACAACAAAAGGAAGAATAACTCTTCCATGAGTGGTGCATATCATAATTGGTTATGATATCTTATGTATTACTTATCACTAATTATATTTTGTCCACAAGCTTTTAGTTGAACAGTACCTTGAGACGGTTATCAAATTTGGAGACAACAATGAGTGTTCGTCTAAAGGCTGGATCTATTTCACGAACAGCATCTAACCACAAAGACGAGCGCACCATTCTACACTACTCTGTTGAAGAAAAACAAGAATGCGATGTGGCGGACTAGCTAAGGACTTCACAATTGACAAAATTTCATCCAGTGTACTCTCAGGTTTCGCCCTTCTTTGCCTGTTGTATTTCAAAATATCAAATAAATTCTCATTGGAAACTCTCAAATGAAAAAGTAAATACAAAAAACTTCAGTTTCCTTGCATACCGTGAGAACAAAGCCTGGAGTATCAATAATGGTGAGATTAGGACAATGTGCATATTCTGCTCTCATAATAATAATAGGCTTAGAAGAAACTGCAGTTCTGGTCTTCCTCAAAAGTGCTTCTGTCCGCAACTTTATGTAATCTGCAATTGCAGTTGATGATACAATAGGACTCCCATATTCTTCAGAATCCTCTTCCTGTTTAAAAGCTCATTTTTCAGTTTCTTTAAAAAGACCCCAACATAGCTTTTGATATCAAGGAATCTAAGCACTAGAGCTGGAATATTCAAGACTCAACAAATTCTGTAAAACTATAATCAGCTGAAAACCCATGTGCTCAGTTCTATGGATCACATCCATTCTAAATTTCAATAGGTACTGATATAGTACCTCATATCAAACACGCAAAACTCTTCCAAAATACAAATTGGGGTGGGGGACAGGCTTTGGGAAAAAGAAAAAAGAAAGACAAATGTAGAGTACCTGAAAGCACCATCGGGGCTCCATAGCAGTGGGATCATGAACCATCAATAGGACTCCCATATTCTTCAGAATCCTCTTCCTGTTTAAAAGCTCATTTTTCAGTTTCTTTAAAAAGACCCCAACATAGCTTTTGATATCAAGGAATCTAAGCACTAGAGCTGGAATATTCAACACTCAACAAATTCTGTAAAACTATAATCAGCTGAAAACCCATGTGCTCGGTTCTATGGATCACATCCATTCTAAATTTCAATATGTACTGATATAGTACCTCATATCAAACACGCAAAACTCTTCCAAAATACAAATTGGGGTGGGGGAGAGGCTTTGGAAAAAAGAAAAAAGAAAGACAAATGTACAGTACCTGAAAGCGGCATCGGGGCTCCATAGCAGTGAGATCATGAACCATCAATAGGACTCTCATATTCTTCAGAATCCTCTTCCTGTTTAAAAGCTGATTTTTCAGTTTCTTTAAAGACCCCAACATAGCTTTTGATATCAAGGAATCTAAGCACTAGAACTGGAATATTCAACACTCAACAAATTCTGTAAAACTATAATCAGCTGAAAACCCATGTGCTCAGTTCTATGGATCACATCCATCCTAAATTTCAATAGGTACTGATATAGTACCTCATATCAAACACGCAAAACTCTTCCAAAATACAAATTGGGGTGGGGGAGAGGCTTTGGAAAAAAGAAAAAAGAAAGAGAAATGTAGAGTACCTGAAAGCGGCATCGGGGCTCCATAGCAGTGGGATCATGAACCATCTGGAGAATGAGCGGGCGTCGTGTGCCCATTTCAACTTCCCGTACATTGAACCTGAACCCTAGCAGGGCTTCAAGGAGCGAACTCTTGCCATCAGATTGACCTCCGATAGCGACAATCTCCGGTATTGGGAGTTTCTCTCCAAATGCAACGGCGGCAACCTGCAGCCGGTTGTAGGCCTCGAATCTCGTTTTGAATTCGGAAGCTGACTTGTTTAAAGCGTCCACAGAGTCATGGCGCTGGCGCTTCCCGGAAGCAGACTTTGCGCCGGTCTGGGTTTTACTGGGTGTAGTGATGAAATCGATGGCGGTTCCGGACCGTTGCTGTCGGTGGCCATTGAAGAGAGAGAGAGAGAGACGCAGGCGATGCAGTGGGAGGGAAGTGAATAGCGGTTGTCCAAATTTATGAATTTGAAGACTGTAGAGAGCCGTTGGAGAGATAGCCGTTGGAGAGATCCGTTGGAGAGATAGCCGTTGGAGAGATCCGTTGGAGAGATAGCCGTTGGAGAGATCCGTTGGGGCGGATTAGGGCAGCCAAGGCCTTAGACCGGAGTGTGGATGCAGGTGAATCCCTCAGCTTCTGTGAGCCGTTCAGATACTTGAGTTGGATGGGCCATTTGATGGGCCAAGTGTCTCAACGACCCAAAGTTGTAGATCAGCCCATCAGGATGTAATCTTCTGTGTCCAAATACATCCTCAAATTGTGCTATATTTATTATTAGTAGATCTGGTACGCGAATAAAATATATCAATTAAATAAAAAATACAGAACAAATTTTGAAAAATAAAAAAGAGAAAACAAAAATGGATTTGAAAATTGAGAAAAGAGAAACAAAAATTAATAAAAATAATTAAAAATTAAACTATAAAAAGTAATACACAGAAAGGTTATCATCGCTTAGTAATAAAATACAGATATATATCAAAAATCGGACAAACTCAAATATCTGTGCAAATATATATATATAAGCATGTATATGTGTTAATTATATTGCATATTATAAAAGTATATCTAGCATGAACTGAATATTACATCGAGTTGGCAATTGTACTTGGATCCGTCCTTGGATTCAAAATATTAAAATCAAGGCGGATAGCAAGTCCTGGGTTCTTAATGACCCGCCGCGGTATAATAATTTAATATATATTATTTTAATAGAATAAACACTAATAAAATATTATCTTATGTTATTTATTTTTTATTAGCTATTTATTCAATAATCAATGAATCGAAAAATTATCTCAAAATACTTAACAAGATGGAAGATTAAGAGGTTATTGGCAGTGCATAGTTGCTATGAATTGTTTGAATTGATTTGTTATGTACAATTTTATTTGTAATTGTATATTAAATATTTATTTTATATTTGTATAACAAATAAAAAAGATAATTGGGTCTACCAAACTAGACCCACTCCAGTGGATTTTGTACTAGAACGTGGCGGGTCTTTCCCAAAACTGACAGAATAAGTCTCTGATCCATCCAAATCCACCCCCGTTGTCACCTTTAATGCTACATTAGGTGATATAATGATAAGACTACAAATATTTTTAAAAGTTGTATTTGTTTATTATATGTGACATTCTTGCCGCAATTCTTAATTTCGAATGTACGAGGTTATATTAAATATATGCACATTTATGAAAAGTAATAGAGAAAATGGATATAATTTTTTTTTTTCCATTATGTGTCTTTATTAGGGTGATAGTTTTGCATTATTGTCTCTTAAATTATTATATAATTAAACTCGGGGACTCAAATTTTTATACTGAAGTCTGATGCATTCAAATCTAATATGAAAGTTATGATCAATTTTGATTGAATTAGCATCACCTCTTGGAACTTTGTAGGAAAGGTATCTGAGATCAAAAACAAAAAGGAAATGAAAATGTGTAGAGACCAGATGATTTATACCAAAGAGCTTTCTAAGCTTCCATCTACGTTCAGAATACAGCAACAGGTTAGTGAATGCATCTGTATCCTGGTGTACACAGAGACGAAATTCATCTTTGGGGGGCTAGAGGAAAGATCGTCGTCTTCTTGAGGTCCAAGTAGAATTTCACTCACAAATAACGTAGGAGCTCGACTGCAAACTTCCCCTTCCGAGTTGAGTTTATTTCTCCAATCTGGAAAACAGGAGAGTCTTATAAGAGTAGCAATGGGCTACGCATGTAATACGTAACTTGATATATGATTCGTGGGAGTTTATATTTACTTTTTCAAGTTAATGAAATACGTTCAGAAAAAACTATATCCAGAAAAGCATTAGTGTAGAAGATCAATACTGCAGCATCAACAAGGACCCACCTTTAGTCTTCCTTTACCACTAATGGAGACGATGTCCCCTGTCTTGACGGTTGTATTGTTTTTCGTCACAGTGGCCCAGTTGACGCGCACATCTCCATCGCTGGATGCAGAAGAATACAATCCGTTTAGTTTCTCGTGCCATGTAAGCTAAAAATTGATTTCACAAAAACATAGAAAGAAAAACTTCTTGACAAAAAAGATACCATCATATCTTTATTTTCTAATCTAAGTTGACAAACAAGAGAGACAGATATGCTTGATGGATGATGGAATAATGGAATAATCTTTAACCAAATGTTAATATTTAGAGCAACATCAGGTTGTAAAAAGAATGACAATTTCAACAGAGCAGAGTCACTCCATGAAAGAAAAGAAGTGGTGAGATCCCAGGGTAATGAAGCCTCACCTCCCACCACTCCCATATTCTCACACACCCTGTTTAATCCTATCGACTGCAAAGAGAATAGAAGCCTACCTGATCAAATTAGCCATTTTGGATCGTGAAATTTTGAAACCAGCACTAGCTATGGCATCTAGTCTCAGTGATGCTTCAACCGTTTTCAAAGACTTAGTCCTATGGGATCAGTGGAAATGATGTCTCTATTAATAATGCCAGAATAAACGGTCAATAAAGTTAAAAAAATAACAGTATAAACCTTGGCGGCTGGTATTCAAGAGCAAGCAATGGCATCCTTTTACATGTGACAGATACATTTCTAACCTGCAAAAAAAAACCATTTTTACAAGGAAAAAAAGTTTTACGCTAAAGGTGCATCACTGATTGTCTGATTCCATGAAAGTCGTACGGGTTTGTACTAGAATTGAACTTCGTATTTCAAGTTATTTCAAATCAAAACATCAAGCAATTTTCATCAACATGGTCTTCACCATTTCATGAACATCATTTGCACAAAAGAATTCACAAACTAAGTTTCGCTTCTAATTCCAGAAATTTAACAAAGAATAATAATTTGTTTGGCAGGAAAAGGGTGAGGAAATTGCGTTTTTCATCTTAATATAAGTTTTTCTGTGGACAAAATAAACAAACCAAACTCCAATTTATGGTGCAGCATGTAAAAATGGTTTGCCATGCAAAGCATCACACAGAATGACATACCTTGTCCAGTGATGAAGCAAGAAAGTCTACAAGTTCCGGAACAACAAGAATATGAGCCCCCTTTTCTCCCTGCATAACCAAAATAACAGCTTCATACAAAAAAATTTAGAGTATGCTCCTTTGTGCATATTTCACCGCAGCATATGCAGACCAACAAATGTACAAAAATTCAACTATCAGTTTGAAGCAACAGCATATGAACAATGCTCAAATCCATGACATTCTAATCATAAATTTAAAGAACACCTACAGAAGGACTAATCTTACCCCACAGCTGATCTACTTACTATCCAGAGAATATATAATTGGTGATGCTGACCCGGTCCATCCATAGAAACTCTAGCTGCACATTTTGACTTGGGACTAAGTCAAGGAGGAGTCCAACTCCTCCTTGAAATGGAGAGTGCCGAGGGGGACTCTAGGACAGCCCCACTCAGCCATGTTGCTTGGAATGTACACATGTTATGCACAAGTTAGTTATCTTAGAGATGACTAGTATTTTTTAATGACTAGATCATTCATTCTCTATACACAACACTTTTGCAATTCACTCTCCTCTCTCTCTCTCTGGGCTAACACAGTGGAAGTGTAAAAACAAAAGATTTTAAACCTTAAAAAAGGGGGTGTTACCTTTGAAATTCCCGGATGTTTAGTGTTATTAAACGCGGAAATATACATAAATAAACAACATGCATTTACAAGTGGCTATGCACATATAACGAAAAAGGTACAATTCAAACCATGAGTTGTACCTTCTTTGTTTCGTGCATTCTGAACGGCTACATGCGTTGATCCGTTCTCCGCCGGTATCCGTCAACTTCGAGGATCTAATATAGAATCCTCCTAATTCATCTACACCACACCGTGGAAGTGAGTCTCAATCCACTGCTAGCTAGAAACGAGATTAGTGGAAGAAACACGAAATCCATATATACACTATTAGTGAATGTATCCAAATTTCTTTTAGTTCTTAACTTGAATAGAACTCAAGAAGAACACAAGACTATCAAAAGAGAGAGAAGGAATTTGGATTGCTTGTGAGAGAGAGGAGGTAGTTGAATGTTGAGAGAGTTAACACAGTGAATTGTAAAAGTGATGTATATAGAGAATCAATAACCTAGTAATTCAAAACTACTAGTTATCTCCAAAATAACTAACTTGTGCACATCCAAAGCAAAGTGGCCGAGTGGAGCTCTCCTAGAGTTCCCACTTAGCCGCCCTCCATGTCAAGGAGGAGTCCAACTCCTCCTTGACTTAGACCCTAATCAAAATATGCGGCTAGGATTTTTATGGGTGGACAGGCTTGATTATTTATTTAATCTAATTAAGTAACCTCAAGCACAATAACTAATTAATTAGTCCAACCAATTAATAACTCTAATCCCAAATTTAACTAATTAATTAAATTTTGGGTCATGTGAATTAATTCATTTTTTTTTAAACTCAATTCCAAATTAATTCAACCACTTCTACAGTGATTTGTATGTGAATCTTGAGGTTCAACTTTAGCTAGACTTTGGCTTGAGTCCAACACAATTAATTAATTATTTCTGATTAACCATTAATCAGAAACGCCCGTCACCAGGGGTGACCATCTACCAATGGTCTATGACATTAAAGACTACCTGAATGTTAGTGTGGACATTTAGGCTCCTAAGTTCCATAAGGTACGGTCCTTCCATCAACCATTTCTCGATCTTAGTCTAGGGCATTGAATTGGCGTCAACCTCCATCCTGGACTAGACAACTATGCTCAGAACTCCAGACGCGTTTACTCTATTGATCGACATAGAAAACTGCTCCCTATTCGACCCATCACTGTGGCTACAAATTCAAAAAGCTCAAACACATCTCAAAGTGCATAAGAGACTCAACTGTCAAATACTAACATGTGATGGATTCTTTCTCGAAATCCACTGTACTCACTACATATTCTTCTAATTGCACTGGATAAAACTTGTAATGATCACATCAAAGACACAGTTGGTTTTCAAAATAATGAATGACGATAAGATAAGAAGTTGTAGTGTCTTTCTTTTTGAATTTTCTGTTTATTAAATGAAGTGGATTAAAGGGTTTCTGGTACCATATTAATTAAAAGTGCTGGAAAATATTCTCCAAAATTATGATAATTAAAGTGAGGATCAACTTATATTGGAAACATACTGAAAATTAGACCTGCAATATAATGTCCCCCAGCTTATCCCTCACAATTCCAGTTCCAAGGATTGCCCCCAAGAAGTCACCATGGGAACAGGGTTCAAACCCAAAGTTCCCTGAGATACTGGCAAATGAAGCAACTCCATAGTAAGAAATAAGACTTACCTTCATATTTTCACAAAAGGATAAGTTGGGCTTACGCTCAATGCTTTGTATCACAGCATTAAACTCATAACCATCTAACATATTTATCAACTGACCTCATTGCTGCAACAATGTCCGGATCAGATGTCAATATCTCTGGATGTCCAACTGTGAGGCGGCAGCGCTCAGCCTGTAAATGAGTTCAACTGTAAGACAATTTACGATGTAAACAGAATCTCAAAACTTTATGGATCCCTAACCTCTGGATATCCTCCCAGCGCAACCATTTTGATGTCAGAGAACTTCGCTAATGCTAGCATTGCCTCTTTTAACACAGGTGGGGTGAGAAAATCAGTATGTAAAATTTCCCGCCTTAATGATGCCCGATTTGCCTAGAAAACACATGATAGAAGGTAAGTTAGCACCATTTACTGATCCATAACTTTAAATCTATTCAAAGAGTAACATTGATTGTTTTTCCTCCAGGCAGCAAGAAAGGAAAGAAGGAATAAAGAGTAGCATGATCATAAGGCCAGACTAGTGCCAAATAGCATCGACAAAACGTATACCATTTCAAGAATTCTCTTGACATCTTCAATTGTATCCTTGTCTCCCACTCCTTTGAGGAAAACATCAAATTCACCCTTCAAAGCATGTGCTGAGGTGCAAATACCCAAAGCTGTGTTGCAAGAGCATCAACTACTGTGAATCATAATTGCAATCAATTCAGCACAAAGCTGCTTAAAGAAACATGTCGACGACACTTCTACTGGACCTACCCAATATCAATGATTCTTTTCAAATAGAAGAATTAGCGTACTGACTCCTCAAACTTATCTTCAGCAAGATAAGCATTAGCAAACAACCACGGCCACAATAGAAAACATGACCGCATTTCATCAGTTCAACATGCATCCACATTTTCTTGACTATGATCTACCCTTCACAAAACTAGCATTTTCCATCAAACGGGCCTATTTTTCACAATGCCATAAATCCCATAAAGCTCAAACATAACTAATGGCTGTCCAATACTCAATCTTCTCAATAAGAAATAGTCGCAGAAATAATTTATCCCTTTCTCTGTCAAACAACACAAATGAGATTGCTCCACTATCTGAACACATAAACAAATACACATCACAATCCACAGTACTTTCCCCCCCAACCCTTGCAAAATTTTGTGCAAAACTCGAAACACAAACGTCAAACTATCCGAATTAACGGTCAACAAGCAAAAGAAAGAAATGCAACGGACCTGAGGAAGTGAAAAGAGGGGCGAGAGGGAAGGCTCTGAAGCTACTGAGCTTGTTATGGAAATGAACGGAACGAAGAGATTCGCGTGAAAGTAGTGTACTCCGTAGGAAAGCTTGTGAGGCCAAGCCACCGGCAGCCATGGCCGATGTGCGCACTGCCCACATCATCCTCAACTAGGCTGATTTTGCGGCCACCGGGTCCCCTCCAGCTCGTCTTCAATCAATTAGCCGGGTCGGGTCAAGAGTCGGGACTCAGGGCGATGTTTGTTTGGTTTTGTTTCATACTTTCATCCCTCAAATTTCAATTTTAAATATTTCTAACTGATTTTTTATTCAAGTCTCAGTATTTTTAATTGATTTTTTTTATTAAGCTTTTATTTTCTGATTGTGAAAGGTTTTGAAATTTTAATCGGGTTTGAGAAATGATATCGGGTCCCAACATAGTGTTGTGGACCTAAATCCCGTCCTATTTGGATACATTATAAAAAATGTGTGTACTTTGCGACATATAATATATAAACTTAATACTTTATAAATTAAAATAATGATATAAAATAATTTATAAGCATTTTTAATGTATGTATAAGTAACAATATTATTTTAAAATTATAATATTTTAATACCTAAGACATGCACATTTAAGTTTACTATAAAAAAAAAAAAGATATCCTCTCAATAATATTATTATCTCATATTTATAAAATTGTCATGGTATTATTTTTAAAAATATTAAATCGGTCTGAGGCAGGTCCTGGGTACAAGAATTTCTTGGCGGAAGAAAGAACCATAATCCACAAATGGGGCACATATTCATTCATTCTAGACATAGTACATAAAAAGATATACACTTACATCAATTAACTTGGCTACAACCCAAATCAACTTAGAAAGAAATATAATAAAAGAAGACATCAACAATACTCTAAGAGTTTAACTAGCAAATATACCAACTCAAACAAAGGAAAACTGTGTGGTCTGCTGCAGTTTAAGAAGTTTTCAAACCAATCTGTTCTACCAACATTGTGAGTTTCAAGTTCCCATCCCTTCTAATAGGATGCTATGTAACTCAAGGAAAGAAGAAAAGAAGTGAAGTGGTGCTACCTATATATCGATCTCGTCTCCATGATCATGAAAAGGAGTAGTTTCTTCTTTCGTTCGGCTCTAGTATGTACTGCCTCAACTAAGATAGTTATAGCCAACTACCAGAAGCACAAGAACAAGTAAAGCAGCAGGAACGGTAACCCATAACCAATCCTTGCTTGCCTTCTTGCGTTTCAGTATAGCTTTCGGGAGTGCATTTGGGGCTCTAGGACGTGCCCTGTGTCTCATTAAGTGTTCTTTGCGGTCATTGTTCTTTTGTGTGGCTGGAGTTTCTGTGTTTTCCTCCACCTTTTCGGGTTCGGAAACCTCTGGAACAGTTTCGGATGGTTCTTCAGAGTCCGGGGGAGCAACTGCAGCTCCAGCCTTCTTCCTTGCTCTCTTCTCGCGTTCCTGAATAAATGAAGAGCCAAAGAACTTTTTAAGTTTCAAACTCACAAGGAAGGTATTGCAAATTATAAAAGAAAGAGGAAATAATAAGTTCCTTAAGTTTCTTTTCAGCTTCCTTCTGGGCTTTGATTGCTGCTTTAGCAGCTGCTTTCTCTGCCAGCTTCTTCTTCCTTTCCTCTGCCTGATTACGCTTAGCTATCTCTTCCTCTCTCTTCAGCTCCTTCAACTTCTTCTCATCAACTTTATCGCTCTTGGAAAGAGAATCCTTTTGCAATTTATCCACAGGGGAGGCCTCCTGCTTGTATTCTTGCTCAATTAGGGGGATTTCTGTTTTCTTATTTCCTCCTTTGTTGTTT